>NW_027254595.1:186845-219345 GCF_044704955.1 Pristiophorus japonicus
AGAGTTCAGTAGTAGAGGGGGTGAAGGGGAGAGAGGGAGAGACAGAGAGTTGGGTAGTGAGTGGTGAAGGGGAGAGAGGGGGAGACAGAGAGTTGGGTAGTGAGGGGTGGTAGTGAGGGGTGAAGGGGAGAGAGGGAGAGACAGAGAGTTGGGTAGTGAGGGGTGAAGGGGAGAGAGGGGGAGACAGAGAGTTGGGTAGTGAGGGGTGAAGGGGAGAGAGGGGGAGACAGAGAGTTGGGTAGTGAGTGGTGAAGGGGAGAGAGGGGGGGACAGAGAGTTGGATAGTGAGGGGTGAAGGGGAGAGAGGAGAGACAGAGAGTTGGGTAGTGAGTGGTGAAGGGGAGAGAGGGGAGAGAGGGGGAAGTGGAGAGAGGGGGGGAAGGGGAGAGAGGGGGGAAGGGGAGAGAGAAGGGATGGGGAGAGAGAAGGGGAAGGGGAGAGAGTGGGGGAAGGGGAGAGAGAGGGGGGGAAGGGGAGACAGAGGGAGAAGGGGAGAGAGAGGGGAAGGGGAGAGAGAGGGGGAAGGGGAGAGACAGGGGGAAGGGGAGAGAGGGGGAGAGAGGGGGAGACAGAGAGTTGGGTAGTGAGTGGTGAAGGGGAGAGAGGGGGGGACAGAGAGTTGGGTAGTGAGGGGTGAAGTGGAGAGAGGGGGAGAGAGGGGGAAGTGGAGAGAGGGGGGAAGGGGAGAGAGGGGGGAAGGGGAGAGAGAAGGGATGGGGAGAGAGAAGGGGAAGGGGAGAGAGTGGGGGAAGGGGAGAGAGAGGTGTAAGGGGAGAGAGGGGGGAAGGGGAGAGAGAGGGGAAGGGGAGAGAGAGGGGAAGGGGAGAGAGAGGGGGAAGGGGAGAGACAGGGGGAAGGGGAGAGTGAGGGGGGAAGGGGAGAGAGAGTGGGAGACAGAGAGTTGGATAGTGAGGGGTGAAGGGGAGAGAGGGGGAGAGAGGGGGAGAGAGAGGGGGAAGGGGAGAGAGAGGGGGAGAGAGCAGAGAGATGTGTAGTGAGGGGTGAAGGCGAGACAGAGAGTTGGATAGTGAGGTGTGAAGGGGAGAGAGGGGGAGACAGAGAGTTGGATAGTGAGGGGTGAAGGGGAGAGAGAGGGGGAAGGGGAGAGAGAGTGGGAGAGAGGGGAGACAGAGAGATGTGTAATGATGGGTGAAGGGGAGAGAGGGGGAAGGGAGAGAGAGAGGGAAGGGGGGAGAGAGGGGGAAGGGGAGAGAGAGGGGGAAGGGGAGAGAATGGGGGGGAAGGGGAGAGAGAGGGGGAAGGGGAGAGAGAGGGGGGAAGGGGAGAGAGAGGGAAGGGAGAGGGGGGAAGGGGAGAGAGGGGGGAAGGGGAGAGAGAAAGGCGGAAAGGGAGAGAGAGGGGGAAGGGGAGAGAGAGGGGGGGAAGGGGAGACAGAGGGAGAAGGGGAGAGAGAGTGGGAAGGGGAGAGAGAGGGGGAAGAGGAGAGAGAGGGGGAAGTGGAGAGAAAAGAGGAGACAGAGAGTTGGATTGTGAGGGGTGAAGGGGAGAGAGAGGGGTAAGGGGAGAGAGAGGGGGAAGGTGAGAGAGAGGGGAGACAGAGTTGGGTAGTGAGAGATGAAGGGGAGAGAGGAGGAGAGAGGGGGAGTGGAGAGAGGGGGGTAGGTGAGAGAGAGGGGGAAGGGGTGAGAGAGGGGGAAGTGGAGAGAGAGGGGTAAGGGGAGAGAGGGGGGAAGGGGAGAGAGAGGGGGAAGGGGAGAGAGAGGGGGGGAAGGGGAGACAGAGGGAGAAGGGGAGAGAAGTGGGAAGGGGAGAGAGAGGGGGAAGGGGAGAGAGAGGGGGAAGGGGAGAGAGAGGGGGGAAGGGGAGACAGAGGGAGAAGGGGAGAGAGAGTGGGAAGGGGAGAGAGAGGGGGAAGGGGAGAGAGAGGGGGAAGTGGAGAGAGAAGGGGAGACAGAGAGTTGGATTGTGAGGGGTGAAGGGGAGAGAGAGGGGGAAGGGGAGAGAGAGGGGGAGAGAGGGGGAGACAGAGAGATGTGTAGTGAGGGGTGAAGAGGAGACAGAGAGTTGGATAGTGAGGGATGAAGGGGAGAGAGGGGGAGAGAGGGGGAGACAGAGAGTTGGATCGTGAGGGGTGAAGGGGAGAGAGAGGGGGAAGGTGAGAGAGAGGGGGAAGGTGAGAGAGACGGGGAAGGGTTGAGAGAGTGGGAAGGGGAGAGAGAGGGGGAAGGGGAGAGAGAGGGGGAGACAGAGAGATGTGTAGTGAGGGGTGAAGGCGAGACAGAGAGTTGGATAGTGAGGGGTGAAGGGGAGAGAGGGGGTGACAGAGAGATGGGTAGTGAGTGGTGAAGGAGAGGGGGGGAGAGAGGAGGAGGCAGAGAGTTGGGCAGTGAGTGGTGAAGGGGAGAGAGGGGGTGACAGAGAGATGGGTAGTGAGTGGTGAAGGGGAGAGGGGAGGAGAGAGGGAGAAGTGGAGAGAGGGGGGGAAGGGGAGAGAGGGGGTGAAGGGGTGAGAGAGGGGGAAGGGGAGAGAGAGCGGTAAGGGGAGAGAGGGGGGAAGGGGAGAGAGGGGGAAGGGGAGAGAGAGGGGGAAGGGGAGAGAGAGGGGGGGAAGGGAGACAGAGGGAGAAGGGGGAGAGAGTGGGAAGGGGAGAGAGAGGGGGAAGAGGAGAGAGAGGGGGAAGTGGAGAGAGAAGAGGAGACAGAGAGTTGGATTGTGAGGGGTGAAGGGGAGAGAGAGGGGGAAGGGGAGAGAGAGGGGGAAGGTGAGAGAGAGGGGGAGACAGAGTTGGGTAGTGAGAGATGAAGGGGAGAGAGGAGGAGAGAGGGGGAAGTGGAGAGAGGGGGGGTAGGTGAGAGAGAGGGGGAAGGGGTGAGAGAGGGGGAAGTGGAGAGAGAGGGGTAAGGGGAGAGAGGGGGGAAGGGGAGAGAGAGGGGGAAGGGGAGAGAGAGGGGGGGAAGGGGAGACAGAGGGAGAAGGGGAGAGAGAGTGGGAAGGGGAGAGAGAGGGGGAAGGGGAGAGAGAGGGGGAAGGGGAGAGAGAGGGGGGGAAGGGGAGACAGAGGGAGAAGGGGAGAGAGAGTGGGAAGGGGAGAGAGAGGGGGAAGGGGAGAGAGAGGGGGAAGTGGAGAGAGAAGGGGAGACAGAGAGTTGGATTGTGAGGGGTGAAGGGGAGAGAGAGGGGGAAGGGGAGAGAGAGGGGGAGAGAGGGGGAGACAGAGAGATGTGTAGTGAGGGGTGAAGAGGAGACAGAGAGTTGGATAGTGAGGGATGAAGGGGAGAGAGGGGGAGAGAGGGGGAGACAGAGAGTTGGATCGTGAGGGGTGAAGGGGAGAGAGAGGGGGAAGGTGAGAGAGAGGGGGAAGGTGAGAGAGAGGGGGAAGGGGAGAGAGAGTGGGAAGGGGAGAGAGAGGGGGAAGGGGAGAGAGAGGGGGAGACAGAGAGATGTGTAGTGAGGGGTGAAGGCGAGACAGAGAGTTGGATAGTGAGGGGTGAAGGGGAGAGAGGGGGAGACAGAGAGTTGGGTAGTGAGTGGTGAAGGGGAGAGAGGAGGAGACAGAGAGTTGGGTAGTGAGGGATGAAGAGGAGAGAGAGGGAGAGAGGGGGGAGACAGCAAGTTGGGTAGTGAGTTGTGAAGGGGAGTGGGGGAGAGAGGAGGAGACAGAGAGTTGGATAGTGAGGTGTGAAGGGGAGAGAGGGGGAGACAGAGAGTTGGATAGTGAGTGGTGAAGGGGAGAGAGGGGGTGACAGAGAGATGGGTAGTGAGTGGTGAAGGGGAGAAAGGGGGATAGAGGGGGAGACAGAGTTGGGTAGTGAGAGGTGAAGGGGAGAAAGGGGGATAGAGGGGGAGACAGAGTTGGGTAGTGAGAGGTGAAGGGGAGAGAGGAGGAGAGAGGGGGAGACAGAGTTGGGTAGTGAGAGGTGAAGGGGAGAGAGGAGGAAGTGGAGAGAGGGGGGGAAGGGGAGAGAGGGGGTGAAGGGGTGAGAAGGGGGAAGGGGAGAGAGAGAGATGGGGAAAGCGAGATAGCGGGAAAAAGATGTAGAATGGGTCACGATGGGGAAGGGAGATAGGGGAGCCTGTTGTTTCAGGGTCGGTCTCAGAGCTGTTTAATATTTATAATTAAACCCCTTGTCAATTTAAATACTGAACTAATTTTGAGTCGGCCCCCTTGAAATTTGAAACCACGACCCCTGGTTTATTAGACCAGTGCTCGAACCCCTGAGCTATGGAGCCACCTGCTCTGGGAAAGACAGGGGAAGGAGCAGGAAAGAGGGGGAAGGGAAAAGAGAGAGTGGAAGGAGTGAGAGAATGGGGAAGGGAAGAGAGAGGGAGGGGAAGGAGTGAGAGAGAGAGTGGGGAAGGGGAGAGAGAGAGAGAGAGAGAGAGAGAGAGAGAGAGAGAGAGAGAGAGGGGAAGGGGAGAGAGAGAGTGCAAGTGCGATATTTCCAGAGAGCACACAGCACACACAGCTTTTAAGATGGCAGAAGCTTCCAGAAGTCCCCTTCTTGTCAGGTGATCTGGGTTCTTTATTGTCAACAGCACTGGCTGCAGTAACACAGTACGTCCACAGTGTGGCGCTACAGACATTACACTTCTCCCTCCTTAATGAAGAAGTTCTTACACCAAACAAACATCATACAGAACTTGCATGTTTATACATAACAAAAGCTATGGACATATTTTGCCATATTTACAAATCAAGCTTAACTTGTTTTCTGTTTCGAAGAGCATACCTTTGCTCTCGAACAGAACCTTCTAAACATGGTGTCGAACTTAAACTCTTTCGAGGCTGATCCTGAGGAAAGTTTTCCTCTGAGGGATGCCCTTGATTTCCATTTGAACTCACTCTAACTTCAGGCTCTTTGTTTTCCTGACTCGGACTCAGACTTTCATTTCCATTCTCTCCTGGATTTGTTTCCAGTACATTGGATTTAGGATTTGCTACTGGTGTATCAAAACTATCTGAATCAGAAATAATTGAATCATTCCAACCTTCAACTCCTTCCATGTCTATAGGTAAAATATGATCAATATGAACAAACCTAACCTGTCCATTATCAAACATCTTTACCAAATATGTGCGCGGACCACATATCTTCACCACTCTTCCTGGTAACCACTTTAACCATTTATGGTGATGGTTCTTCACTCTCACCTTCTGGTTTAATTTCACACTTCTCTCTTTTACTCTACCTCTATCATGATTCTCTTTCTGTCTTAATTGTGTCTCTTCTACGGACTGTGCCAAATTTGGTTTTAACAACGAGAATCATGTCCGTGGCTGTCGTTTGAGAAACAACTCTGCTGGTGTTCTACCAGTAGTTGTATGAGGAGTATTTCAATATGTAATCAAAAAATTCGCCAATTTGTGATCCAATGACAACTGTTGTTTATTTGGATTTGGATCTAACATTTATTTGATGAGGACACGTTTTACAATTTGTACAGTGTGCTCTGCTGCACCATTCGAAGCAGGATGGTATGGTGGAACTTTGGTATGTTTCACATCATTTTTGCTCGTGAATTGTGCAAATTCTTCTGAATGAAATTGTGGTCCATGATCAGAAACAATTTCTCCTAGGAGGCCAAATGAAGAAAATAAACTTCATAAAATGTTCAATGTTTTGCTTGTTGTTATTTTCCACGTTGCAAACACCTCGACCCACTTCGAATGGCTATCAATCACAATGAACAACTGTTGTCCTTCTAACTCAGCAAAATCGATATGTAGCCTTTGCCACACCCTGGGAGGCCATTTCCATGGCTGTAATGGTACTGGTGGTGGTTGCTGGCTTACCGATTGACATGTCGTACACTGACTCACGATGTACTCGATATCTTTATCAAGACCTGGCCACCATAAATAACTGCGTGCAAAACTCTTGGTCAAGCACATTCCCAGGTGCTGGTCATGGAGGTCTCCTAATAATTTGGACCTGAATTTATTTGGTGTAACCACTCTTGTACCCCACATGATACAATCTTTATCGACTGATAATTCATTCCTTCGAATGAAGAATGGATGTGTATCTTTGTCTGTTGCCTGATTTGACCATCCATTTGCAATATACTCATACACCTTTGACATCACTGGGTCACATTTGGTTGCTCTACCAATCTCTTCAGCTGTGACTGGCAGTTCATCAATGTATGAAAAATAAAACACTTCTTCCCTATCGGGTGTAACTTGTGATGGGGAAGGCAATCTAGACATTGCATCAGTATTACTGCGATCAGCTGATCGTCTGTATTCAATATTATATGAATATGCTGACAAAATCAAAGCCCATCTCTGCATTCAGGCTGCAGCTAATGTTGGAACTGGGGACTTTGGATGGAGGATTTCTGTTAGGGGCTTATGGTCCGTAACGATGGTAAACGTACGACCATGCAAGTATTTGTGAAACTGCTTGACCCCAAAAATTAATGCCAAAGCTTCCCTTTCGATTTGCGCATAATTACTCTCACTGACACAGAGTGCGTGAAGCAAAAGCAATTGGTCTCTCCTCCCCACTACGTGATATATGAGAGATCACTGCCCCAGCTCCATACGGAGAGGCATCACATGCTAGCTTGATCTCCTTAGATATGTCATAGTGAACTAACATGGTGCTCTCTACCAATTTGCTTTTACACTCCTTGAATGCTATATTGCATTCATTTGACCACTTCCAATGGACCTGTTTTTTCAAAAGTTCATTCAGTGGATGTAATACTGTAGCCAAATTTGGTAGGAACTTCCCATAATAGTTCAAAAGACCCAAGAATGAACGAAGTTCAGTGACATTCCTGGGAGTCAGTGCATTTCTAATTGCATCCAATTTTTCCATGGTTGGATGTAAACCATCTTTGTCTATTCTGTACCCTAAGTACTCCACTGAGTTTTTAAATAACTCACACTTACGAGCAGACACTCGTACTCTGTGCTTCTCTAGCCGTTTGAGGACTTCATTCAATATGTTATTACGAATTTGCCTATTTGATGCTGAAATTAGTATGTCATCTAAATAACATACTATCCCTTCAATACCTTGCAAAATCTGGTTCATTACCCCTTGGAATATGGCAGGGGCGGAAGTCACTCCAAACGGTAACCTATTAAATTGATATAGGCCTAGATGAGTATTTATAGTCAAACATGACTTGGACTCCTCATCTAGTTCAAGCTGTACATAAGCATTCGTAAGTTCTAACTTTGAGAAGATCTGACCACCTGTCAGTGTTGTGAACAAACCTTCTACATTCGACAATGTATTGGGGACATTACCCTCTAGAACCTGGTTTACGGTTACTTTATAATCACCAGACAATCTTACCTTACCATCGGACTTAGGTACAACAACAATGGGTGTAGCCCAATTACATCGATCTGTCTTACAAATAATGTTCTCAGTCTCTAGCCTTTTGAGTTCTTGCTCAACTTTCTCCTTGAGTGCATATGGTACGGAACGTGGCTTGTAATTAAACTGATCTCGCGTCCTTCTGTACCCTGACCCTCACCTTGAAACCTTGGATCGGACTGCCCGTTTCACCGAACACCTTCGGATACTGTCTGATAACCTCATCCGTTGATGAAAATCTCGCTTCCACACAGAAAATCTCACTCCAATCCAGCTTCAGTGAGCTCAACCAATTTCTTCCTAGTAAGGCAGGCTTGTCTCCTTTCACTACTATTGGAGGAAAGCTCTGAGATTGATCCTTGTATTTTACCGGTACGGTCATACGACCTACCACAGGAATTTTCTCTCCCGAGTAGCCTCGCAGCTCGATCTTGGCTTTCTCCAATGGGAAATCACGCAATTTGTCGAGGGACAGCGACTCCGGTACTACACTCACGGATGCACCCGTGTCAATTTCCATTGGTACCTTGAATCCCGCAACATCTATGGGGATTATGATACTTTTCAAATCGCTGTCCGTTAACCTCGTGCTCCTGATGACGTCTCGCTCGAACATCTCCGCGTCCTGTTGTTTTTTTCTTCCAGGCTATGTAGTCGCTGTGGATTTCTACTCAAAGCTGGTTTACCCTTCAGTCGCCATGCCTCCGCAAGATGCCCAGTTTTGCTGCAGATGAAACAACTCTGCCTTCACAGATGGGCAACTTTGAGCAATGCGTTGTCCCAGGCACCGATAGCAGGACACCAATGCTCTGTTCCCATTTCCAGTTTCTGAGACGTTTGGGGGCCCCAACCGCCTTTTACTTTGAACCTGCAGGCGATTTACCTCGGTTGTCTGACGACCTGGAAATAGTATGAAAGTCTCGGGAATATTGGTCGGCCATGCCCATTGACATAGCTGCCTGACAAGCTGAATCAAAAGTCAGGTTCGGAGTGGTCAATAACTTTCTCCTGGTGGCATCATTTTTCGCCCCACAAACAAAGCGTTCTCGCAATGCTCGGTTCTGAAAGTCTCTGAAATTAAAGTGAATAGATTAACTTTTTTTCATGCTGCAATGTAATCACTGATACTTTCTTCGGCCTTCTGACTCCGTATTTCGAAATGATCATTTTCAGCAATTTCCAAGGGCACGGGGCTGTCGTGCTGATCTGCTTCAGGGTTGTATCCTTTGGCGTTTCCGGCACAAGCAAATTTATCAGGGTTTCATACACCTCGGATCCCGCTTCAGTTAAGAAAATCGCCCCGTCTCGTTCCAACACCGCCCGCTTCTGGTTTTCATGATCGGGGACTTTGATTATATTATTTGCGGTGAATACTATTTCTAGCCGCTCCACCTACGCTCTCAAACTTTCACGGTCACGTTGAAACTCCCTCAAATGCCCGATTATCCCCAGAGGTGCGGCCATCTGGACTGTGGCAGTTCAAACAAGTGTGCTTGTAATATACCTCGGATTTGTAGCTGTTAATCAAAACAGAGAAGCACGCAATATCTCTCTGTCGGCTGGCTGAATCCTTCACCAACACAAATTTCTGCTTTGTTTAATCTGCTTAATCCCGTCGTCGTTGCCATTGTGATATTTCCAGAGAGCACACAGCGCACACAGCTTTTAAGATGGCAGAAGCTTCCAGAAGTCCCCTTCTTGTCAGGTGACCTGGGTTCTTTATTCTAAACAGCACTGGCTGCAGTAACACAGGAGTCCGCAGTGTGGAGCTACAAACATTACAGAGGGGAAGGAGTGAGAGAGGAAGGAAGGGGAGAGAGAGGGGGAAGGTGTGAGAGAGAGAGAGGGGAAGGGGAGAGAGAGAGTGAAAGGGTGAGAGAGAGGGGAAGGGGAGAGAGAGTGGAAGGAGTGAGAGAGGGGAAAGAGAGAGAGAGAGAGTGGAAGGAGTGAGAGAGGGAGGAAGGGGAGAGAGAGGGGGAAGGTGTGAGAGAGAGAGGGGAAGGGGAGAGAGAGAGAGTGAAAGGGTGAGAGAGAGGGGAAGGGGAGAGAGAGTGGAAGGGGAGAGAGAGGGGGAAGGAGTGAGAGAGGGGAATGGAAGAGAGAGAGAGTAGAAGGAGTGAGAGAGTGGAAGGAGTGAGAGAGAGGAGAAAGGGTGAGTGAGAGGGGGAGGGGGCGACAGAGAAGGGGGGATGGGAAGGGGAACGAGATAGTGGAAGGGAGGGAGAGAAGGGAGAGGGAAAGATAGAGGGGAAGGTGTGAGAGTGAGGGGCAAGGGGAGACGAAAGATGGGCAGGGGAGAGAGAGGGGGTAAGAGAGGTTAAGGGGAGAGAGAGAGAAGGATAGGAGAGATAGAGAGAGGGGTAGGGAAGCGAGGGGAAGGGAAGAGAGGGAGAAGGGGAAAATCTGAAAGGAAAGGGAAAAGAGATAGATAGAGGAGGGAAGGGAATGAGTGAGAGAGTCGTGATGGGGAAGGGAGAGCAAGATTTGGAAGGGGAAAGAGAGTGTAAGAGACAAGCCTGCTGTTCCAGGGTCGCTCTCAGAGCTGTTTAATATTTATAATTAAAGCCCTTGTTAATTGACAGTGAATTTAAACACTAAGCTAATTTTGAGTAGGCCCCAGTGAGATTTGAACTCACGACCCCTGGTTTACTAGACCAGTGCTCTAACCCCTGAGCTATGGAACCACCTGCCCTAGGCTGTGGGTCATTCCCCAGTTAGTGCTGTGTGTTTGAAGAATGAGGAGGGGTCAGTGAAAGGCTCAGATTGTGTCTCATCCGCCAGACTCCTGCCTCCGTCTCTTCAATATTCGCCTCTCAACATCGATATATCGGGTCTTTCACGTAGTAAAACATCCCAAGGCAACTCAGTCACACTCTGTCCCAATCTCTCTGTCTCTCAGACTCTCCGTTTCTCTCAATCTCACTCTCTCTCACACACTCTCAGTCTCTCTCTGTGTGTCTCTCGACGGGGAAGATTAGAGAGAGGAAGATAGAGGGGGAAGCAGAGAGAGTGGGAGAATTAAAGTAGAGAGGGGAAAGGGGCAGTGAGTGGGAAAGGGGGGAGTGAGAATGGGAAAGGAGGAAGAGAGAGGGGAAGGGGAGAGAGAAACGAGGGGAAGGAGAGAGCTGGGGGAAGGGGAGAGAGAGGGGGAAGGGGAGAGCGAGTGGGGAAGGAAAGTAAAGGAGAGGGAGAGACATGAGGGAGAGGAGAGGGAATGGGAGAGTGAGGAGGGAAAAGGGGGTAAGGAACGAGAGACGGGTATTTAAATACCGAGCTCATTTTGAATAGGCCCCAGTGAGATTTGAACCCAAGGGATTATGGGATCCCAGGGAGTGAGCCCTGTGGTGGCTGTACAGAGTATATACACGTTTACATATGTAACAGGGAAGTGGGGAAAGAGTGAAAGGGAGAGAAAGGGAGGGGAAGGGAAACGAGGGAGAGTGGGGAAGGAGTGAGTGAGGGAAGGGTAGAGAGAGGGAGGGGAAGGGGAACGGGAGGGAGAGAGTGAGGGAAGGGGAGAGACAGGGGGGGAAGGAGTGAGAGAGAGGCGGGGAAGGTGAGGGAGAGGAGAGAGAGGGGAAGGGGTGAGAGGGGAGGGGAGAGAGAGGGAAGATAGAGGAGGAAGAGGAAAGAATGAAAGTAGAGAGGGAAGGAGAAAGAGAGGAGGGGGGGAAGGGGAATGAGAGAGTGGGAAGTAAAGGGAGAGTTAGAGTGTGGAAGGAGAGAGAGAGAGTGGAAGGGTAGATTCTGAAAGGAAAGTTAAAATAAAAGAGAGATACAGACATTTAAATACTGAGCTAATTTTGAGAAGGTCCCAATGAGATTTGAACTCACGCCCACTGGTTTACAAGACAAGTGCTCTAACCCCTGAGCAATGGAGCCACCTGACCTACGAGTGACACGGGAAACATAGAAACATAGAAAATAGGTGCAGGAGTAGGCCATTCGGCCCTTCGAGCCTGCACCGCCATTCAATGAGTTCATGGCTGAACATACAACTTCAGTACCCCATTCCTGCTTTCTCGCCATACCCCTTGATCCCCCGAGTAGTAAGGACTACATCTAACTCCTTTTTGAATATATTTAGTGAATTGGCCTCAACAATTTTCTGTGGTAGAGAATTCCACAGGTTCACCACTCTCTGGGTGAAGAAGTTTCTCCTCATCTCGGTCCTAAATGGCTTACCCCTTATCCTTAGACTGTGACCCCTGGTTCTGAACTTACCCAACATTAATAAGAAAATAAGAACATACATGATATCACCTCCCCCCTCAACATCTCATTGTGATCCTAGGTTAAGTCTCTCGGATGGTCTGCGCTCTCTCGTGGAACGCTGCAGTTGGGGCTCTGGTTGTTAAGCCTTGGTATGCGTCTCTGTCACCTGTGGTGGTTCCGGCCTGTCCGGGCTGACCGCAGGGACTGTGCATGTTGCTGAATGTTCTTGTTGCTCGATCACTGGTGGTGGTGTGAATACCATCTCATGATCTTCCTCAGGTTCCTCAGTGTCCATGCTCAACCTTTTTTTTGACTTGGTCCAGATACTTGCGGCATATCTGCCCATTGTTCAGTTTAACCGCTGTGACCCTATTCCCCTCTTTGTCTATTACAGTACCCTCAAGGAGCAGGAAAGGGAGGGGAAGGGAAAAGAGAGAGTCGAAGGAGTGAGGGAGAGGGGGGAGGGGAGAGAGAGGGAAGATAGAGGAGGAAGGAGAGAGAGGGGAAGGGGAGAGAGCGGAACAGGAAAGGGAATGAGAGAGGAGAAGGAGTGAGTGAGGGAAGGGGAAAGAGAGGGGGGGAAGGAATGAGAGAGAGATGCGAAGGGGAGCGGGCGAGGGAAAGGGAGAATGAAAAGGGGAGCGAGGGGAAGGAAAGGGCGTGCGAGAGTGGGGTGAGGGGAATGAGTGAGAGACGGGAAAACGAGAATGCGGGAAAAAGATGCAGAACAGGTTGTGATGGGAAGGGAGAGAGACAAGCCTGTTATCCCTGGGTCAGTCTTACACTTGTTTAATATTTAACTGACAGTTAATTTAAACACTGAGCTAATTTTGAGTAGGCCCCAGTGAGATTTGAACCCACGACCCCTGGTTTACTAGACCAGTGCTCTAACCCCTGAGCTATGGAACCACCTGCCCTGGGCTGTGGGTCATTCCCCAGTTAGTGCTGTGTGTTTGAAGAATGAGGAGGGGTCAGTGAAACGCTCAGATTGTCTCATCCCCCAGACTCCTGCCTCCGTTCACCAGACTGATTCCCGGGATGGCGGGACTGACCTATCAAGAAAGACTGGATCAACTGGGCTTGGATTCACTGGAGTTCAGAAGAAGAATGAGAGGGGACCTCATAGAAACATTTAAAATTCTGACGGGACGGGACAGGTTAGATGCAGGAAGAATGTTCCCAATGTTGGGGAAGTCCAGAACCAGGGGTCACAGTCTAAGGATAAGGGGTAAGCCATTTAGGACCGAGATGCGGAGGAACTTCTTCACCCAGAGAGTGGTGAACCTGTGGAATTCTCTACCACAGAAAGTTGTTGAGGCCAATTCACTAAATATATTCAAAAAGGAGTTAGATGAGGTCCTTACTACTAGGGGGATCAAGGGGTATGGCGAGAAAGCAGGAATGGGGTACTGAAGTTGCATGTTCAGCCATGAACTCATTGAATGGCGGTGCAGGCTAGAAGGGCCGAATGGCCTACTCCTGCACCTATTTTCTATGTTTCTATGTTTCTAACATCGATATATCGGGCCTTTCACGGAGTAAAACATCCCAAGGCAAATCAGTCACACTCTGCCTCAATCTCTCTGTCTCTCAGTCTCTCCGTTTCTCTCAATCTCACTCTCTCTCACACACTCTCAGTCTCTCTCTGTGTGTCTCTCGACGGGGAAGGTTAGAGAGAGGAAGATAGAGGGGGAAGCAGAGAGAGTGGGAGAATTAAAGTAGAGAGGGGAAAGGGGCAGTGAGTGGGAAAGGGGGGAGTGAGAATGGGAAAGGAGGAAGAGAGAGGGGAAGGGGAGAGAGACAGGGAGGGGAAGGGGAACGAGAGAATGGAAGGGAGGGAGAGAGGGGAAGGAGAGAGCTGGGGGAAGGGGAGAGAGAGGGTGAAGGGGAGAGCGAGTGGGGAAGGAAAGGAAAGGAGAGGGAGAGACATGAGGGAGAGGAGAGGGAATGGGAGAGTGAGGAGGGAAAAGGGAGTAAGGAACGAGAGACGCGTATTTCAATACCGAGCTAATTTTGAATAGGCCCCAGTGAGATTTGAACCCAAGGGATTATGGGACCCCAGGGAGTGAGCCCTGTGGTGGCTGTACAGAGTATATACACGTTTACATATGTAACAGGGAAGTGGGGAAAGAGTGAAAGGGAGAGAAAGGGAGGGGAAGGGAAACGAGAGAGTGGGAAGGAGTGAGTGAGGGAAGGGTAGAGAGGGGGGGGGGGAAGGGAGGGAGAGAGTGAGGGAAGGGGAGAGAGAGGGGGGGAAGGAGTGAGAGAGAGGTGGGGAAGGTGAGAGAGAGAGGGGAAGGGGTGAGAGGGGAGGGGAGAGAGAGGGAAGATAGAGGAGGAAGGGGAAAGAATGAAAGTAGAGAGGGAAGGAGAAAGAGAGGAGGGGGGGGAAGGGGAATGAGAGAGTGGGAAGTAAAGGGAGAGTTAGAGTGTGGAAGGAGAGAGAGAGAGTGGAAGGGGAGATTCTGAAAGGAAAGTTAAAATAAAAGAGAGATACAGGCATTTAAATACTGAGCTAATTTTGAGAAGGTTTCAATGAGATTTGAACTCACGCCCGCTGGTTTACAAAACCAATGCTCTAACCCCTGAGCAATGAAGCCACCTGACCTACCAGTGACACGGGAAACATAGAAACATAGAAAATAGGTGCAGGAGTAGGTCATTCAGCCCTTCGAGCCTGCACCGCCATTCAATGAGTTCATGGCTGAACATGTAACTTCAGTACCCCATTCCTGCTTTCTCGCCATAACCCTTGATCCCCCGAGTAGTAAGGACTACATCTAACTCCTTTTTGAATATATTTAGTGAATTGGCCTCAACAACTTTCTGTGGTAGAGAATTCCACAGGTTCACCACTCTCTGGGTGAAGAAGTTTCTCCTCATCTCGGTCCTAAATGGCTTACCCCTTATCCTTAGACTGTGACCCCTGGTTCTGGACTTACCCAACATTAATAAGAACATAAGAACATACATGATATCACCTCCCCCCTCAACATCTCATTGTGATCCTAGGTTAAGTCTCTCGGGTGGTCTGCGCTCTCTCGTGGAGCGCCGCAGTTGGGGCTCTGGTTATTGAGCCTTGGTATGCGTCTCTGTCACCTGTGGTGGTTCCGGCCTGTCTGGGCTGACCGCAGGGACTGTGCATGTTGCTGAATGTTCTTGTTGCTCGTTTACTGGCGGTGGTGTGAATACCATCTCATGATCTTCCTCAGGTTCCTCAGTGTCCATGCTCAACCTTTTTTTTGACTTGGTTCAGATACTTGCGGCATATCTGCCCATTGTTCAGTTTAACCGCTGTGACCCTATTCCCCTCTTTGTCTATTACAGTACCCTCAAGGAGCAGGAAAGGGAGGGGAAGGGAAAAGAGAGAGTCGAAGGAGTGAGGGAGAGGGGGGAGGGGAGAGAGAGGGAAGATAGAGGAGGAAGGAGAGAGAGGGGAAGGGGGAGAGAGAGAGGGAGGGAGAGGACGGGGAGAGAGAGGGGGAGGGGAAGAGGAGAGAGAGAGGGAGGGGAAGGGTAGAGAGAGAGAGGGAGGGAGAGGACGGGGAGAGAGAGAGGGATGGGAAGGGGAGAGAGAGAGGGAGGGGAAGGGTAGAGAGAGAGAGAGAGAGAGAGAGAGAGAGAGAGAGAGAGAGAGAGAGAGAGAGAGAGAGAGAGAGAGAGAGAGAGAGAGAGAGAGAGAGAGAGAGAGAGAGAGAGAGAGAGAGAGGAGTTAGAACGAGGGGGAAGGGGAGACTGGGAGGAATAGAGAGGGGAAGGGGAGTGAGAGGGAGGACGGGGAAAGAGAGCTTCAGGGGAGAGAGGGGGAAGGAGTGAGAAAGAGAGGGGGAAGGGGAGAGATGGAAAGGAGAGAGAGAGGGAGAAAGGAAGAATCTGAAAAAAGAGAGAGAGAGACAGTGAGTTTAAATACAGAGCAAATTTTGAGTAGGCACCAGTGAGATTTGAACCCACGACCCCTGATTTAACAAGACCAGTGTTCGAACCCGTGAGCTATGGAGCCAACTCACCTAAGGCAAGCAGGGGAAGGAGCAGGAAAGAGAGAGGAAGGGAAAAGAGAGAGTGGCAGGAGTGAGGGAGACGGGGAAGGGAAGAGAGAGAGAGAGGAGAGAGGGAAGATTGAGGAGGAAGGAGAGAAGGGCAAGGGGAGAGAGAGAGAGAGAGAGAGAGGAAAGGGAATGAGAGAGTGGAAGGGAGAGAGAGAGGGGAAGGAGTGAGTGAGGGAAGGGGAGAGAGAGGGGGGGAAGGAGTGAGAGTGAGAGGAAAAGGGCGAATGAAAAGGCAGAGTGGGAAGGGGAGAGTGGGGAAGGAGTTAGAAGAGAAGGAAGGGGAGAGAGGGGAAGGGGAGAGCGAAAGCGGAAGGGGGAAGGAGTGAGAGAGTGGGGAGGAGAGAGGGTGAGGTGAGGGAGGGGGAAAGGGACAGATGGAAATGAGTGAGAGATAAAAAGATGTAAAACAGGTCGTGATGGGGAAGGGAGAGAGAGAGACAAGAAGAGGGGAGCATGTTGTTCCAGGGTCGGTCTCAGAGCTGTTCAATATTTATAATTAGAGCCCTTGTTAATTGACAGTGAATTTAAATACTGAGCTAATTTTGAGTAGGTCCCAGTGCGATTTGAACTCATGACCCCTGGATTACTAAACCACTGCTCTAACCCCTGAGCTATGGAGCCACCTGTTCTGGGCTGTGGGTCATTCCCCAGTTAGTGCTGTGTGTTTGAAGAATGAGGAGGGGGTCAGTGAAACACTCAGATTGTGTCTCATCCCCCAGACTCCTGCCTCCGTCTCTTCAATATTCGCCTCTCAACATCGATATATCGGGTCTTTCACGTAGTAAAACATCCCAAGGCAACTCAGTCACACTCTGCCTCAATCTCTCTGTCTCTGTCTCTCTCACACACTCTCACTCTTTCTCTCTGTGTTTCTCGAGGGGGATGGGAGAGAGGGGAAGGGGAGAGAGAGAGAGGAGGGAGAGAGGGAAGTGGAGCGAGAGAGGGGGAAGGAGTGAGAGAGAGAGGGGGAAAGGGAGAGTGAGAATGTGGAAGGAGAGAGAGAGAGGGGAAGGGGAAAGAGAGAGGGGGAAGGGGAGAATCAGAAAGGAAAGGAAAGGAGAGGGAGAGACATGAGGGAGCGGAGAGGGAATGGGAGAGTGAGGAGGGAAAAGGGGGTAAGGAATGAGAGACGGGTATTTAAATACCGAGCTCATTTTGAATAGGACCCAGTGAGATTTGAACCCAAGGGATTATGGGATCCCTGGGGACTCCAGGGAGTGAGCCCTGTGGTGGCTGTACAGAGTATATACACGTTTACATATGTAACAGGGAAGTGGGGAAAGAGTGAAAGAACGAGAGTGAGGGGGGAAGGAGGGAGGAGAAAATGAATGTAGAGAGGGAAGGGGAGAGCAAGAGGGGCAAAGGGAGTGAGGGGAATGAGAAAGTGAGAGAGGAGGAAGAAGATGTCGAACGGGTCCTGAGAGAGAGAAGGGTGTGAGTGGAACTTGTTGTTCCAGGGTCGTTCACTATTTAACTGATAGTGAATTTAAATACTGAGCTAATGTTAAGTACACCCAGTGATATTTGAACACACAATCACGGGGTTACAAGACCAGTGCTCTAACCCCTGAGCTATGGAGCAGCCTTCCGTGGACTGTCAGTCATTCCCCAGTTAGTGCTGCGTGTTTGAAGAATGAGGAGGGTTACCATGCCCGACACGAGACTCCCCAAAGCAAGCGCTCTACTCGGAACTCCTTCACGGCAAACGAGCCAAAGGTGGGCAGAGGAAACGTTACAAGGGACACCCTCAAAGCCTCCCTGATAAAGTGCAACATCCCCACCGACACCTGGGAGTCCCTGGCCAAAGACCAGTCCCGCCCGGAGTGGAGGAAGTGCATCCGGGAGGGCGCTGAGCACCTCGAGTCTCGTCGCCGAGAGCGTGCAGAGACCAAGCGCAGGCAGCGGAAGGAGCGCGCGGCAAACCAGAACCACCCTCCCCTTCCCTCAACCACTATCTGTCCCACCCTCCCCTTCCCTCAACGTCTGTCTGTCCCACCTGTGACAGGGACTGTGGTTCCCGTATTGGACTATTCAGTCACCTCAGGACTCATGTTAAGAGTGGAAGCAAGTCTTCCTCGATTCCGAGGGGCTGCCCATGTGATGATGATGATATGTAACCTTCAGGGATGCTGACCGAGGGTCATGTGTCTCTTTGTCGGCCGGAGTGGACACGATGGGCCGAAATGGCCTCCTTCTGAGCTGCCGACTTCTATGTTTCTATGTTGTCCACTGAATTGTTCCCACAGGGTTTGAAAATGCCGGAGAGATTTTATTTTTGTATATTTCCCCATTACAGTTTTTTTAAAACGCTCGCTCTGTCTCTGGGTTGTGGGTTAGAATTCCACAGGTTCATAGAATCATAAACATTTACAGCACGGGAGGAGGCCATTCGGCCCATCGTGTCCGCACCGGCTGACCAAGAGCTACCCAGCCTAATCCCACTTTCCAGCTCTCGGTCCGTAGCCCTGTAGGTTACGACACTTCAAGTGTACATCCAAGTACTTTTTAAATGTGGTGAGGGTTTCTGCCTCTACCACCCTTTCAGGCAGTGAGTTCCAGACCCCCACCACCCTCTGGGTGAAGACATTTCCCCTCAAATCCCCTCTAAACCCCCTATGAATTATTAAATCTATGTCACCTGGTTGTTGACCCCTCTGCTAAAGGAAATAGGTCCATCCTATCCACTCTATCTCGGCCCCTCATAATGTTATACACCTCAATACGGTGGTCCCCTCAGCCTTCCCTGTTCCAAGGACAACATAGAACATAGAAACATAGAAAATAGGTGCAGGAGCAGGCCATTCGTCCCTTCGAGCCTGCACCACCATTCAATATGATCATGGCTGATCATTTTTGCAACTTCAGTACCCCATTCCTGCTTTCTCTCCATACCCCTTGTTCCCTTTAGCCGTAAGTGCCACATCTAACTCTCTTTTGAATATATCTAACGAACTGGCCTCAACAACTTTCTGTGGTAGAGAATTCCACAGGTTCACAATTCTCTGAGTGAAGAAGTTTCTCCTCATCTCGGTCCTAAATGGCTTACCCCTTATCCTTAGACTGTGTCCCCTGGTTCTGGACTTTACCAACATCGGGAACATTCTTCCTGCGTCTAACCTGTCTAAACCCGTCAGAATTTTATATGTTTCTATGAGGTCCCCTCTCATTCTTCTTAATTCCAGTGAATATAAGCCTAGTCGATCCAGTCTCTCCTCATATGTCAGTCCTGCCATCCCGGGAATCAGTCTGGTGAACCTTCGCTGCACTCCCTCAATAGCAAGAATGTCCTTCCTCAGATTAGGAGACCAAAACTGAACACAATATTCCAGGTGAGGCCTCACTAAGGCCCTGTACAACTGCAGTAAGACCTCCCTGCTCCTGTACTCAAATCCTCTCGCTATGAAGGCCAACATACCATTTGCCTTCTTCACCACCTGCTGTACCTGCATGCCCACTTTCAATGACTGATGTACCATGACACCCAGGTCTCGTTGCACCTTCCCTTTTCCTAATCTGTCATCATTCAGATAATATTCTGCCTTCCTGTTTTTGCCATCACATTTATCTACACTATACTGCATCTGCCATGCATTTGCCCACTCACCTAACCTGTCCAAGTCACCCTGCAGCCTCTTAGCATCCTCCTCACAGCTCACACTCCCATCCAGCTGAGTGTCATTTACAAACCAAGCCCTTCCAATCTTTCCTCATAGCTAAAGTTTTCCAATCCTGGAAACATCCTGGTAAATCTCCTCTGCACCATCTCCTGAAGGGAAAAGAGAGAGTGGAACGAGTGAGAGAGAGGGGAAGGGGGGGAAGGGGAGAGAGAGTGACGGATTGAGAGAGAAGGGGAAGGAGAGAGCGTGAGGTGAGAGAGGGGGAAGGGGGAGAGGGGAATGAGTGAGAGACGGGGAAAGTGAGAGTGGGTTAAAAAGATGTAGAACGGGTCTTGATGGGGAAGGGAGAGAGAGTGCAAGTGGATGCTGTTGTTCAAGGATTGGTCTTGGAGTTGTTTAACATTTAACTTCGAGTAAATTTAAATACTGAGCTAATTTTGAGTAGGCCCCAGTGAGATTTGAACCCAAGGGATTATGGGACCCCAGGGAGTGAGCCCTGTGGTGGCTGTACAGAGTATATACACGTTTACATATGCAACAGGGAAGTGGGAACGAGAGAGTGAGGAAGGGGAACAAGAGAGTGAAAGGGAGATTGAGAGTGCAGCAGGAGAGATTCTGAAAGGAATGGGAATGGGAGAGTGAGAGACAGGTATTTAAATACTGAGCTAATTTTGAGTAGGCCGCAGTGGGATTTGAACCCACAATCCATGGTTTACTAGACCAGTGCTCTAACCCCTGAGCTATGGAACCACCTGCCCTGGGCTGTGGGTCATTCCCCAGTTAGTGCTGTGTGTTTGAAGAATGAGGAGGGGTCAGTGAAACGCTCAGATTGTGTCTCATCCCCCAGACTCCTGCCTCCGTCTCTTCAATATTCACCTCTCAACATCGATATATCGGGTCTTTCACGTAGTAAAACATCCCAAGGCAACTCAGTCACACTCTGTCCCAATCTCTCAGTCTCTCTCTCTCTCTGTCTCTCTCTCTCTCTCACACACTCTCACTGTGTCTCTCGAGGGGGATGGGGAAAGGGAGGGTGAGTGGGGAAGGGGAGAGAGAGGAAGGAGTTGGAACGAGGGAGAAGGGGAGACTGGGAGGAAGAGAGAGAGGAAGGGGAGCGAGAGGGAGGAAGGGGAAAGAGAGCTTAAGCGGGGAGAGGGTGAAGGGAAGAATCTGAAAGGATAGTTAAAATAAAAGAGAGATACAGGTGTTTAAATACTGAGCTAATTTTGAGAAGGCCCCAGTGAGATTTGAACTCACGACCGCTGGTTTACAAGACCAGTGCTCTAACCCCTGAGCTATGGAGCCACCTCCTTTGGGAAAGACAGGAGAAGGAGCAGGAAAGAGAGGGGAAGGGAAAAGAGAGAGTGGAAGGAGTGAGAGAGGTTGGATGCAGGAAGAATGTTCCCGATGTTGGGGAAGTCCAGAACCAGGTGTCACAGTCTAAGGATAAGGGGTAAGCCATTTAGGACCGAGATGAGGAGAAACTTCTTCACCCAGAGAATTGTTAACCTGTGGAATTCCCTACCGCAGGGAGTTGTTGAGGCCAGTTCATTGGATATATTCAAGAGGGAGTTAGATATGGCCCTTACGGCTAAAGGGATCAAGGGGTATGGAGAGAAAGCAGGAATGGGGTACTGAGGTGAATGATCAGCCATGATCATATTGAATGGTGGTGCAGGCTCGAAGGGCCGAATGGCCTACTCCTGCACCTATTTTCTATGTTTCTATGTTGTCGTTGGAACAGAGAAGGCTGAGGGGAGACCTTATTGAGGTGTATAACATTATGAGGGGCCGAGATAGAGTGGATAGGAAGGACCTATTTCCTTTAGCAGAGGGGTCAACAACCAGGTGACATAGATTTAATAATTCATAGGGGGTTTAGAGGGGATTTGAGGGGAAAATGTCTTCACCCAGAGGATGGTGGGGGTCTGGAACTCACGGCCTGAAAGGGTGGTAGAGGCAGAAACCCTCACCACATTTAAAAAGTACCTGGATGTGCACTTGAAGTGTCGTAACCTGCAGGGCTACGGACCGAGAGCTGGAAAGTGGGATTAGGCTGGGTAGCTCTTGGTCAGCCGGCACGGACACGATGTAAATGTTTATGATTCTATGAACCTGTGGAATTCTAACCCACAACCCAGAGACAGAGCGAGCGTGTTTAAAAAAAACTGTCATGGGGGATTAATACAAAAATAAAATCTCTCCGGCATTTTCAAACCCTGTGGGAACAATTCAGTGGACAACATAGAAACATAGAAGTTGACAGCTCAGAAAGAGGACACTTGACCCGAGTTCCCAGTCGAGCGCTTGCTTTGGGGAGTCTCTTGTCTGGGAACCATGCGGACAGTGTGGCCCTGCCCAGCAGAGCTGGTCGAGTGTGGTCAGTGCTTCGATGCTGGGGATGTTGGGCCTGGTCGAGGACGCTAACGTTGGTACGTCTGTCCTCCCAGGGGATTGGCAGGATCTTACAGGAAAGATGTGATTGCACTCGAGAGGGTGCAGAGGAGATTTCCAAGGATGGCAGAGGAATGGGGAGAGTCAGCAGGGAAAGTGAGAGAGACAAGAAGAGGGGAACCTGTGTTTCAGGGTCAGTCTTGGAGCTGTTTAATAATTATAATTGAAAGTCTTGTTAATTGACAGTGACTTTAAATATTAAGCAGGCCCCAGTAAGATTTGAGCCCACGACCCCTGGTTTACTAGACCAGTGCTCTAACCCCTGAGCTATGGAGCCACCTTCCCTGGGCCGTGGGTCATTCCCCAGTTAGTGCTGTGTGTTTGAAGAATGAGGAGGGTCAGTGAAACGCTCAGATTGTGTCTCATCCCTCATTCTCACTCTCTGTCTCTCTCTTTCTCTCTCTGTCTCTCTCTGTCAGTAGTTGTTATTACATCGATAGTCCACTAGGTGGGGCTCTATTAGAGGAGGAGAGGGGACGGGAGAGAGAGAGGGAAGGGGAGAGAGAGGGGGAGAGCATGAGGGGAGGGGGGGAGAGAGGGAGAAGGAGTGAGACAGAGATGGGAATGGAGAGAGAGAGAGAGGAAGAGAGGAGAGGGAGAGAGTGAGGGGAAGGGGAGAGAGAGAGGGGAAGAGGAAAGAGAGTGAGAGGGGAAGAGAGAGAGGGGAGAGGGAGAGAGGGGAAGAAGAGAGAGAGGGGGGGAAGGGGAGAGAGAGGGGGAAGGGGAAAGAGTGAGAGGGGAAGAGGAGAGAGTGAGGAGAAGGAGTGAGAGAGAGAGGGAGGGAGAGGGGGGGAAGGGGAGAGAGTGAGAGTGAGAGGGGAAGAGGAGAGAGTGAGGAGAAGGAGAGAGAGAGGGTAGAGGGAGTGAGTGAGGGCAGAGGGAGAGAGAGGGGAAGGGGAGAGAGATGGAGAAGGAGAGAGAGGGGAAGGGGAGAGAGTGGGGACGGAATGAGAGAGAGATGGGGAAGGGGAGAGAGAGGGGAAGGAGTGAGAGAGAGATGTGGATGGGGAGAGAGTGGGGAAGGAGTGAGGGAGAGAGGGGGAAGGGGAGAGAGAGGGGAAGGAGTGAGAGAGAGAAGGGGAAGGGGAGAGAGAGGGGAAGGAGTGAGAGAGAGAAGGGGAAGGGGAGAGAGAGGGGGAAGGAGTGAGTGAGAGATGGGGAAGGGGAGAGAGGGGAAGGAGTGAGAGAGAGATGGGGAAGGGGAGAGAGAGGGGAAGGAGTGAGTGAGAGATGGGGAAGGGGAGAGAGAGGGGAAGGAGTGAGAGAGAGGAGAGGGAGAGAGTAAGGGGAAGGTGTGAGAGAGAGAGAGATAGGGTAGAGGGAGTGAGCGAGGGTAGAGGGAGAGAGAGGGGAAGGGGAGAGAGATGGAGAAGGGGAGGGGAAGAGGAGAGAGTGGGGAAGGAGTGAGAGAGAGGGGGATGGGGAGAGAGTGGGGAAGGAGTGAGAGAGAGAGGGGGATGGGGAGAGAGTGGGGAAGGAGTGAGGGAGAGAGGGGGAAGGGGAGAGAGAGGGGAAGGAGTGAGAGAGAGAAGGGGAAGTGGAGAGAGAGGGGAAGGAGTGAGAGAGAGATGGGGAAGGAGAGAGAGAGGAGAGAGAGAGAGTGGAGGGAGAGGGAGAGAGGGACAAGGCGAGGGAAGGGGAGAGAGAGGGAGAAGGAGTGAGAGAGAGGGAAGGAGTGAGAGAGAGAGGGGGAAGGGGAGAGAGAGGGGAAGGAGTGAGAGAGAGAGGGGGAAGGGGAGAGAGAGGGGAAGGAGTGAGAGAGAGATGGGGACGGGGAGAGAGGGGAAGGAGTGAGAGAGAGATGGGGAAGGAGAGAGAGAGGGGAGAGAGAGAGTGGAGGGAGAGGGAGAGAGGGACAAGGCGAGGGAAGGGGAGAGAGAGGGAGAAGGAGTGAGAGAGAGGGAAGGAGTGAGACAGAGACGGGAATGGAGAGAGGAGAGAGGGAGAGAGTGAGGGGAAGAAGCGAGTGAGAGATGCAGCAACAACTCGTATTTATATAACACCTTTAATGTCATCAAACATCCCAAGACGCTCCACAGGGAGCGTTACGTGACAAAAATGTATCTCACTCCCACTGTGACCTCTCTGTCCTCGGCCTCCGCCGCTGTTCCAATGAAGCTCAACGCAAACTCGAGGAACAGCACCTCATCTTTCATTGAGGCAGCTTACAGCCTCCTGCACCCAACATCGAGTTCAACAATTGCAGAGCGTAACCACAGCCCTCGATGATTCCACCATTTTCCATTCACGCCCTATCTCGACTCTAGAGGGGAAATCATGCTTGACAAATCTTCTGGAATTTTTTGAGGATGTTTCCAGTAGAGTGGACAAGGGAGAACCAGTTGATGTGGTATATTTGGACTTTCAGAAGGCTTTTGACAAGGTCCCACACAAGAGATTGATGTGCAAAGTTAAAGCACATGGGATTGGGGGTAGTGTACTGACATGGATTGAGAACTGGTTGTCAGACAGGAAGCAAAGAGTAGGAGTAAATGGGGACTTTTCAGAATGGCAGGCAGTGACTAGTGGGGTACCGCAAGGTTCTGTGCTGGGGCCCCAGCTGTTTACATTGTACATTAATGATTTAGACGAGGGGATTAAATGTAGTATCTCCAAATTTGCGGATGACACTAAGTTGGGTGGCAGTGTGAGCTGCGAGGAGGATGCTATGAGGCTGCAGAGCGACTTGGATAGGTTAGGTAAGTGGGCAAATGCATGGCAGATGAAGTATAATGTGGATAAATGTGAGGTTATCCACTTTGGTGGTAAAAACAGAGAGACAGACTATTATCTGAATGGTGACAGATTAGGAAAAGGGGAGGTGCAACGAGACCTGGGTGTCATGGTACATCAGTCATTGAAGGTTGGCATGCAGGTACAGCAGGCGGTTAAGAAAGCAAATGGCATGTTGGCCTTCATAGCGAGGGGATTTGAGTACAGGGGCAGGGAGGTGTTGCTACAGTTGTACAGGGCCTTGGTGAGGCCACACCTGGAGTATTGTGTACAGTTTTGGTCTCCTAACTTGAGGAAGGACATTCTTGCTATTGAGGGAGTGCAGCGAAGGTTCACCAGACTGATTCCTGGGATGGTGGGACTGACCTATCAAGAAAGACTGGATCAACTGGGCTTGTATTCACTGGAGTTCAGAAGAATGAGAGGGGACCTCATAGAAACGTTTAAAATTCTGACGGGTTTAGACAGGTTAGATGCAGGAAGAATGTTCCCAATGTTGGGGAAGTCCAGAACCAGGGGTCACAGTCTAAGGATAAGGGGGAAGCCATTTAGGTCCGAGATGAGGAGAGACTTCTTCACCCAGAGAGTGGTGAACCTGTGGAATTCTCTACCACAGAAAGTTGTTGAGGCCAATTAACTAAATATATTCAAAAAGGAGTTAGATGAAGTCCTTACTACTCAGGGGATCAGGGGGTATGGCGAGAAAGCAGGAATGGGGTACTGAAGTTTCATGTTCAGCCATGAACTCATTAAATGGCGGTGCAGGCTCGAAGGGCCGAATGGCCTACTCCTGCACCTATTTTCTATGTTTCTATGTTTCTAATACGGGAACCACATAGAAACATAGAAAATAGGTGCAGAAGTAGGCCATTCGGCCCTTCGAGCCTACACCACCATTCAATGAGTTCATGGTTGAACATGCAACTTCAGTACCCCCTTCCTGCTTTCTCGCCATAGCCCTTGATCCCTTGTCAGTCACAGGTGGGACAAATAGACGTTGAGGGAAGGGGAGGGTGGGACTGGTTTGCCGTACGCTCCTTCCGCTGCCTGCGCTTGGTCTCTGCACGCTCTCGGCGACGAGACTCGAGATGCTCAGCACCCTCCCGGATGCACTTCCTCCACTCCGGGCGGACTGGTCTTTGGCCAGGGACTCCCAGGTGTCGGTGGGGATGTTGCACTTTATCAGGGAGGCTTTGCGGGCTGTCTCTGTAACGTTCCCCCTGCCCACCTTTGGCTCGTTTGCCCGTGAAGGAGTCCCAAGTAGAGCGCTTGCTTTGGGGAGTCCCGTGTCTGGGGACATGCGGACAATGTGGCCCTGCCCAGCGGAGCTGGTCGAGTGTGGTCAATGCTTCAATGCTGGGGACGTTGGTCTGGTCGAGGACTGAGCTAACGTTGGTGCGTCTGCCCTCCCAGGGGATTTGCAGGATCTTGCGGAGACATCGTTGGTGGTATTTCTCCAGCGACTTGAGCTGTCTGCTGTACATGGTCCATGTCTCTGAGCCATACAGGAGGGCGGGTATCACTACAGCCCTGTAGACCATGAGCTTGGTGACAGCTTTGAGGGCCTGGTCTTCAAACACTCTTTTCCTCAGGCGGCCGAAGGCTGCACTGGCGCACTGGATGCGGTGTTGGATCTGGTGGTCAATGCCTGCCCTTGTTGATAAGAGGCTCCAGAGATATGGGACAGCCGGTTGAGCTCTCCACTCTGCTCATCTTCCAATAGCGGCCTACATTAACTCAACAACAACAACAACAACTTGTGTTGATATAGCAGCTTTAGTGTGGTAAAACGTCCCAAGGCCACAAATTTGACACCGAGCCACATGAGAAGAAATTACGGCAGATGACCAAAAGCTTGGTGAACGAGGTCGGTATTAAGATGAGGAGTAATTCCTTCTCTCGGAGGGTTGTAAATCTGTGGAATTCGCTGCCTCAGAGAGCTGTGGAAGCCGGGACATTGAATACATTTAAGACAGAAATAGACAGTTTCTTAACCGATAAGGGGTTATGGGGCGGGCAGGGAAGTGGACCTGAGTCCATGATCGGATCAGCCATGATCTTGTTGAATGGCGGAGCAGGCTCGAGGGGCTAGATGGCCTACTCCTGTTCCTCATTCTTATGTTCTTTTCACCTCTCATTCTTAGAAACTCTAGAGAGGATAGCTCCATTCAACACACACTCTCATCATAAGATAGCCCGCTCATCCCAGGAATCAATCTAATGACCCTCCGTTGCACCGTCTCCAAGGCAAGTATATCCTTCCTTGGGTAAGGAGACCAAAACTGCACACAGTACTCCAGGTGTGGTCTCACCAAGGCCCTGTATAATTGCAGCAAGAACTCCTTACTCTTCTGCCCACTTTGTAATAAAGGACAACATGCCTTTTGCCTTCCTTATTGCTTGCTGTACCTGCTATATCTGTGTTTCCTGCACAAGGACGGTTCTTACTATTGAGGGAGTGCAGCGAAGGTTCATCAGACTGCTTCCTGGGATGGCAGGACTGACAGATGTCCCACCCATCCCTTCCCTCAACGACTATCTGTCCCAGTATAAAATTCATCATCATCATAGGCAGCCCCTCGGAATCGAGGAAGACTTGCTTCCACTCTTAACACAAGTCCTTGGCTGGCTGAACAGTCCAATACGGGAACCACAGTCCCTGTCACAGGTGGGACAGATAGTGGTTGAGGGAAGGGGAGGGTAGGACTGGTTTGCCGCACGCTCCTTCCGCTGCCTGCGCTTGGTCTCCGCATGCTCTCGGCGACGAGACTCGAGGTGCTCAGCGCCCTCCCGGATGCACTTCCTCCACTCGGGGCGGGACTGGTCTTTGGGCCAGGGACTCCCAGGTGTCGGTGGGGATGTTGCACTTTAAGGCTTTGAGGGTGTGTCCCTTGTAACGTTCCCTCTGCCCACCTTTGGCTCGTTTGCCCGTGAAGGAGTTCCGAGTAGAGCGCTTGCTTTGGGAGTCTCGTGTCGGGGCATGCGGACAATGTGGCCCTGCCCAGCAGAGCTGGTCGAGTGTGGTCAGTGCTTCGATGCTGGGGATGTTGGGCCTGGCCGAGGACGCTAACGTTGGTGCGTCTGTCCTCCCAGGGGATTTGCAGGATCTTGCGGAGACATCGTTGGTGGTATTTCTCCAGCAACTTGAGGTGTCTACTGAACATGTTCCATGTCTTGGGGTTAATGTACTGACGTGGATAGAGAACTGGTTGGCAGACAAGAAGCAGAGAGTCGGGATAAACAGGTCCTTTTCAGAATGGCAGGCAGTGACTAGTGGAGTGCCGCAGGGCTCAGTGCTGGGACCCCAGCTATTTACAATATACATCAATGATTTAGACGAAGGAATTGAGTGTAATATCTCCAAATTTGCAGATGACACTAAGCTGGGTGGCAGTGTGAGCTGTGAGGAGGATGCTAAGAGGCTGCAGGGTGACTTGGACAGGTTAGGTGAGTGGGCAAATGCATGGCAGATGCAGTATAGTGTAGATAAATGTGATGGCAAAAACAGGAAGGCAGAATATTATCTGAATGGTGACAGATTAGGAAAAGGGGAGGTGCAACGAGACCTGGGTGTCATGGTACATCAGTCATTGAAAGTTGGAATGCAGGTATAGCAGGCGGTGAAGAAGGCAAATGGCATGTTGGTCTTCATAGCGAGAGAATTTGAGTAGAGGCGCAGGGAGGTCTTACTGCAGTTGTACAGAGCCTTGGTGAGGCCTCACCTGGAATATTGTGTTCAGTTTTGGTCTCCTAATCTGAGGAAGGACATTCTTGCTATTGAGGGAGTGCAGCGAAGGTTCACCAGACTGATTCCCGGGATGGCGGGACTGACATATGAGGAGAGACTGGATCAACTGGGCCTGTATTCACTGGAGTTTAGAAGGATGAGAGGGGATCTCATAGAAACACATAAAATTCTGACGGGACTGGACAGGTTAGATGCAGGAAGAATGTTCCCGATGTTGGGGAAGTCCAGAACCAGGTGTCACAGTCTGAGGATAAGGAGTAAGCCATTTAGGACCGAGATGAGGAGGAATTTCTTCACCCAGAGAGTGGTGAACCTGTGGAATTCTCTACCACAGAAAGTTGTTGAGGCCAATTCACTAAATATATTCAAAAAGGAGTTAGATGAAGTCCTTACTACTCGGGAGATCAAGGGGTATGGTGAGAAAGCAGGAATGGGGTACTGAAGTTGCATGTTCAGCCATGAACTCATTGAATGGCGGTGCAGGCTAGAAGGGCCGAATGGCCTACTCCTGCACCGATTTTCTATGTTTCTATGTTTCTATATGGCCCTTACGGCGAAAGGGATCGAATGGTATGGAGAGAAAGCAGGAAAGGGGTACTGAGGTGAATGATCAGCCATGATATTATTGAATGGTGGTGCAGGCTCGAAGGGCCGAATGGCCTACTCCTGCACCGATTTTCTTTGTTTCTATGTTTCTATGTCTCTGAGCCATACAGATATAATATTATGGGGAGCCTAGATAGAGTGGATAGGAAGGACCTATTTCTCTTAGCAGAATAACCAGGGGGCATAGATTTAAAGTAATTGGGGGGAGGTTTAGAGGGGATTTGAGGGGAAATGACTTCACCCAGAGAGTGGTGGGGGTCTGGAACTCACGGCCTGAAAGGGTGGTAGAGGCAGAAACCCTCACCACATTTAAAAAGTACTTGAAGTGTCGTAACCTACAGGGCTACGGACCGAGAGCTGGAAAGTGGGATTCGGCTGGGTAGCTCTTGGTCGGCCGGTGTGGACACGATGGGCCGAAATGGCCTCTTTTTGTGTCGTAATTTTCTCTGATTCTATGATTTTATGATTGACGGTGAATTTAGAAACAGAAGCCAAAATTGAGTAGGCCCCAGTGAGATTTGAACTCACGACCCCTGGTTTACAAGACCAGTGCTCTAACCCCTGAGCTATGGAGCCACCTGTGACACCTGCTCCTGTTTGCATCTTACTATTGTTAACAAGGAGGTGGGGCCTGAATAATAATTCATGGTGATTCATCCCTGAACATTGACAGAATCTTACAGCACACAAGGAGGGCCATTCCGCCCACAGTGACTGTGCCAGCTGTGTGAGAGAGATTTGTATCACACCCCTTACCCCCACCCCTTCGCTCTTTCCCCACAGTATTTTTCTGTTTGTATGGCGAGGGTAATAACGGTTATGGAACCGAGGCGGGTGGATGGAGTTTAGATGCAGATCAGCTCTGATCTAATTGAATGGCAGAACAGGCTCGAGGGGCTGACTGGCCTCCTCCTGTTCCTGTGACAAACAGAGACACAGAGATGGAGAGGGAAAGACGGAGAGAGAGAGAGAGACAGAGAGGGAGAGATACAAAAAGAGAGATAGAGGGAGAGAGAGACAGAGAGAAACAGAGAGAGAGAGAGAAATAGAGGGAGAGAGGGTCAGAGAGAGAGAGAGAAAGACAGAGAGAGCCAGAGATAGAGAGATGCAGAGGGAGAGAAAGAGACAGAGAGAGAGAGAGAGAAAGGAACAGAGAGAAAGACACAAAGCGAGAAAGAAACAGAGAAAGTGACAGAGACAGATACAGAGAAAGAGATAGAGAGATACAGAGATGCAGAGAGAGAGAGACAGAGACAGATACACAGAGAGAGAGAGAGAGAGAGAAAGAGACAGAGCGAGAGAAAGAGAGAGAGAGACAGACAGAGAAAGAGAGAGAGAGACAGATACAGAGAGAGCAGAGATAGAGAGAGAGAGAGAGCAGAGAGAGAGAGAGGAGAGAGACAGACAGAGAAAGAGAGAGAGAGAGACAGACAGAGAAAGAGAGACAGAGACAGAGAAAGAGACAGACAGGGAAAGAGACAGAGAGAGAAAGAGACAGATATAGAGAAATGCAGAGAAAGGGAGAGACAGAGACACAGATACAGACAGATAGAGAGAGCAGAGCCAGAGAGACAGAGACAGATAGAGAGAGACAGAGACAGAGACAGATAGAGAGAGCAGAGACAGATACAGATAGAGGAGCCAGAGAGACAGAGACAGAGAGAGAGAGAGAGAGAGACAGAGACAGATACAGATAGAGAGAGCAGAGCCAGAGAGAGCAGAGACACAGAGAGAGAGAGACAGAGAGAGCAGAGACAGAGACAGAGACAGAGACAGATAGAGAGAGCAGCGACAGAGACAGATAGAGAGAGCAGAGACAGAGACAGAGACAGATACAGATAGAGAAAGAGAGAGAGAGACTGAGACAGAGAGAGAGAGAGAGAGAGAGACAGAGACAAATACAGATAGAGAGAGCAGAGACAGAGAGAGAGAGAGAGAGAGAGAGAGAGAGAGAGATAGAGAGAGACAGAGACAGATACAGATAGAGAGAGCAGAGCCAGAGAGAGAGAGAGAGACAGAGAGAGGGAGACAGAGACAGAGACAGAGAGCAGAGAGAGAGAGAGAGAGAGAGAGACAGAGACAGAGAGAGACAGAGAGGGAGACAGAGACAGATACAGATAGAGAGAGCAGAGCCAGAGAGAGAGAGAGACAGAGAGAGGGAGACAGAGACAGATACAGATAGAGAGAGCAGAGCCAGAGAGAGAGAGAGAGAGAGACAGAGACAGATACAGATAGAGAGAGCAGAGCCAGAGAGGGAGAGACAGAGACAAATACAGAGAGAGAGAGAAAGAGAGAGAGAGAGAGACAGAGACAAATACAGATAGAGCGAGCAGAGACAGAGAGAGAGAGAGAGAGAGAGAGAGACAGAGAGAGGGAGACAGAGACAGATACAGATAGAGAAAGAGAGAGAGAGAGGGAGACAGAGACAGATACAGATAGAGAGAGCAGAGCCAGAGAGAGAGAGAGAGAGAGAGACAGAGAGAGGGAGACAGAGACAGATACAGATAGAGGGAGCAGAGCCAGAGAGAGAGAGAGAGAGAGACAGAGAGAGAGAGACAGACAAATACAGATAGAGAGAGCAGAGCCAGAGAGAGAGAGAGAGAGAGAGAGAGACAGAGAGAGGGAGACAGAGACAGATACAGATAGAGACGAGCCAGAGAGAGAGAGAGAGAGACAAAGAGAGGGAGAGACGGAGACAAATACAGATAGAGAGAGCAGAGAGACAGAGAGAGAGGGAGAGAGGGAGACAGAGACAGATACAGATAGAGAGAGCAGAGAGACAGAGAGAGAGAGAGAGAGAGAGGGAGACAGAGACAGATACAGATAGAGAGAGCAGAGCCAGAGAGAGAGAGAGAGAGAGAGACAGAGAGAGAGAGACAGAGACAAATACAGGTAGAGAGAGCAGAGACAGAGAGAGAGAGAGAAAGAGAGACAGAGAGAGGGAGACAGAGACAGATACAGATAGAGCAGAGCCAGAGAGAGAGAGAGACAGACAGAGAGAGAGAGACAGAGACAAATACAGATAGAGAAAGAGAGAGAGAGACAGAGAGAGAGAGAGAGACAGAGACAAATACAGATAGAGAGAGCAGAGACAGAGAGAGAGAGAGAGACAGAGAGACAGCGAGAGAGAGAGAGAGAGAGACAGAGACACAGAGGGAGAGAGACAGAGAAACAGAGAGACAGAGAGAGAGAGACAGAGACAGAGAAAGAGAGACAGAGACAGAGAGAGACAGAGAGAGAGAGACAGAGACAAATACAGATAGAGAGAGCAGAGACAGAGAGAGAGAGACAGAGACAAATACACAGAGAGAGAGAGAGAGAGAGAAAGAGACAGAGCGAGAGAAAGAGACAGAGAGACAGACAGAGAAAGAGAGAGAGAGACAGATACAGAGAGAGCAGAGATAGAGAGAGAGAGAGAGCAGAGAGAGAGAGAGCAGAGAGAGAGAGACAGACAGAGAAAGAGAGAGAGAGAGACAGACAGAGAAAGAGAGACAGAGACAGAGAAAGAGACAGACAGAGAAAGAGACAGAGAGAGAAAGAGACAGATATAGAGAAATGCAGAGAAAGGGAGAGACAGAGACACAGATACAGACAGATAGAGAGAGCAGAGCCAGAGAGACAGAGACAGATAGAGAGAGACAGAGACAGAGACAGATAGAGAGAGCAGAGACAGATACAGATAGAGGAGCCAGAGAGACAGAGACAGAGACAGAGACAGAGACAGAGACAGAGACAGAGACAGAGACCGAGAGAGCAGAGACAGAGAGAGAGAGACCGAGAGA
>NW_027254595.1:224345-244345 GCF_044704955.1 Pristiophorus japonicus
GAGAGAGAGAGAGAATGAATGAATGAGAGACATAATAAATTAAGTAATGAATGAGAGAAAGAGATAATGAATGAATAGAGAGAGAGAGAGAATGAATGGATGAGAAAGAGATAATGAGTGAATGAGAGAGAGAGGGAATGAATGAATGAGAGAGAGAGAGAATGAATGAATGAGAGATAATAAATTATGTAATGAATGAGAGAGGGAGAGAGAGAGATAATGAATGAATGAGAGAGAGAGAGAGAATGAGTGAATGAGGGAGAGAGAGAATGAATGAATGAGAGAGAGAGAGAGAATGAATGAATGAGAGAGAGAGATAATGAATGAATGAGAGAGAGAATGAATGAGTGAATGAGAGAATGAATGAATGAATGAGAGAGAGAGAATGAATGAATGAATGAGAGAGAGAGAATGAGTGAATGAGAGAGAGAATGAATGAATGAATGAGAGAGAGAGAGAGGGAATGAATGAATGAATGAATGAGAAAGAGAGAATGAGTGAATGAGAGAGAGAGATAATGATTGAATGAATGAGAGAGAGAGAGAATGAATGAATGAGAGAGAGAGAGAGATAATGAATGAATGAGAGAGAGAGAATGAGTGAATGAGAGAGAGAATGAATGAATGAGAGAGAGAGAATGAATGAATGAGAGAGATAATAAATTAAGTAATGAATGAGAGAGAGATAATGAATGAATGAGAGAGAGAGAATGAATTAATGAGTGAGAGAGAGAGAGAGAGAATGAATGAATGAATGAGAGAGAGAGAGTGAATGAGAGAGAGAGCGAATTAATGAATCAATAAGAGAGAAAGAGAATGAGAGAGAGAGAATGAGTGAATGAGAGAGAGAGAATGAATGAATGAGAGAGAGAGAGATAATGAATGAATGAGAGAGAGAGAGTGAATGAATGAATGAGAGAGAGTGAATGAATAAATGAATGAATGAGGGAGAGAGACAATGAATGAATGAAAGAGAGAGAATGAATGAATGAGTGAGAGAGAATGAATGAATGAGAGAGAGAGAGAGAATGAATGAATGAATGAGAGAGAGAGAGAATGAATTAATGAGAGAGAGAGAATGAATGTGAGAGAGAGAGAGAATGAAAGAATGAATGAGAAAGAGAGATAATGAATGAATGAGAGAGAGAGAGAATGAATGAATAAGGGAGAGAGATAATGAATGAATGAGAGAGAGAGAGAATGAATGAATGAGAGAGAGAGAGAATGAATGAATGAGAGAGAGAGAGAATGAATGTGAGAGAGAGAGAAAATGAATGAATGAATGAGAAAGAGAGATAATGAATAAATGAGAGAGAAAGAGAATGAATGAATGAATGAACAAGGGAGAGAGATACTGAATGAATGAGAAAGAGAGAGAGAATGAATGAATGAGCGAGAGAGAATGAATAAATGGGAGAGAAAGAGAATGAATGAATGTGAATGAATGAGAGAGATAATGAATGAATGAGAGAGAAAGAGAATGAATGAATGAATGAATGAGAGAGATATAATGAATGAATGAGAAAGAGAATGAATGAATGAGAGAGAGAAAGAGAGAGCAGAAATTAACGCAGGTGACAAGAGGCCGGCTTTAAGGAGCATCTTGAAGGAGGAAAGAGAGGTAGAGAGGCGAAGAGGTTTAGGGAGGGAGTTCCAGAGCTTGGGGCCCAGGCAACAGAAGGCACGGCCACCGATGGTGGAGCGATTGTAATCAGGGATGCTCAGGAGGGCAGAATTAGAGGAGCGCAGAGATCTCGGGAGGATTGTGGGGCTGGAGGAGGTTACAGAGATAGGGAGGGGTGTAGGGGCTGGAGGAGGTTACAGAGATAGGGAGGGGTGTAGGGGCTGGAGGAGGTTACAGAGATAGGGAGGGGTGTAGGGACTGGAGGAGGTTACAGAGATAGGGAGGAGTGTCGGGGCTGGAGGAGGTTACAGAGATAGGCAGGGTTGTAGGGGCTGGAGGAGGTTACAGAGATAGGGAGGGTTGTAGGGACTGGAGGAGGTTACAGAGATAGGGAGGGGTGTAGGGGCTGGAGGAGGTTACAGAGATAGGGAGGGTTGTAGGGGCTGGAGGAGGTTACAGAGATAGGGAGGGTTGTAGGGACTGGAGGAGGTTACAGAGATAGGGAGGGGTGTAGGGGCTGGAGGAGGTTACAGAGATAGGGAGGGGTGTAGGGGCTGGAGGAGATTACAGAGATAGGGAGGGTCGAAGGCCATGGAGGGATTTGTAAACAAGGATGAGAATTTTGAAATTCTCAACCGGGAGCCAATGTAGGTCAGTGAGCACAGGGGGTGATGGGTGAGTGGGACTCGGTGCGAGTTAGGACACGGGGCAGTGAGCACAGGGGGTAATGGGTGAGTGAGACTCGGTGCGAGTTAGGACACGGGGCAGTGAGCACAGGGGGTGATGGGTGAGTGGGACTCGGTGCGAGTTAGGACACGGGGCAGTGAGCACAGGGGGTGATGGGTGAGTGGGACTCGGTGCGAGTTAGGACACGGGGTCAGTGAGCACAGGGGGTGATGGGTGAGCGGGACTGGGTGCAAGTTAGGACACAGGTCAGCGAGCACAGGGGGTGATGGGTGAGCGGGACTTGGTGCGAGTTAGGACACGGGGGCAGCGAGCACAGTGGGTGATGGGTGAGTGGGACTGGGTGCGAGTTAGGACACGGGGGCAGTGAGCACAGGGGGTGATGGGTGAGTGGGACTGGGTGCGAGTTAGGACACGGGGGCAGTGAGCACAGTGGGTGATGGGTGAGTGGGACTGGGTGTGAGTTAGGACACGGGGGCAGTGAGCACAGGGGGTGATGGGTGAGCGGGACTCGGTGCGAGTTAGGACATGGGGGCAGTGAGCACAGGGGGTGATGGGTGAGCGGGACTCGGTGCGAGTTAGAACACGGGGGCAGCCGAGTTTTGGATCACCTCCAGTTTACGTCGGGTAGAATGTGGGAGGCCGGCCAGGAGAGCGTTGGAATCGTCAAGTCTGGAGGTAACAAAGGCATGGATGAGGGTTTCAGCAGCGGATGAGCTGAGGCAGGGGGCGGAGACGGGCGATGTTACGGAGGGGGAAATAGGCGGGTCTTAGTTATGTTGCGGATTTCAGGGTCAAATATGGCACCAAGGTTGCGAACAGTCTGGTTCAGTCTCAGACAGGAGTTGGAAGAGAGGGATAGAGTCAGTGACTAGGAAACGGAGGTTGTGTAGAATGATACAGCCCAAAGAAAGAGGGGGGTGGGGAGAGAGGGGGAAAGGGAGAGAGAGTGGGGGCAAAGGGAGAAAGCGGGGTGAAGGAAAGAGAGAGAGGGGGAAGGGGAGAGGGAGAGGGAAAGAGAGAGAGCTGGAGGGGCGGGGAGGGGGCGAGAGGGTGAAGAGGAGAGAGAGGGGTAAGGAGAGAGAGATAGGGAAAGAGAGAGAGAGGTGGAGGGGGGGAGGGGGGAGAGAGAGTGAAGAGGAGAGGGAGAGGGAAAGAGAGAGAGAGATAGGGAAAGAGAGAGCGGGGCAGGGGGAGAGAGAGGAACAAGTGGAGAGAGAGGGGGGGAGGGAGAGGGGTGGAGGGGAAAAGAGAGGGGGAAGGGGAGAGAGAGAGTGAAAGAGAGTGGGGGGAAGGGTAGAGAGAGGGGTGGAAAGAGGGACAGAGGGGGAAGGGGAGAGAGAAGGGAAGAAGGGGAGCGAGTGGGGGAAGAGAGAGGGAAAGAGAGAATGAGGGAAGAGGAGAGAGAGGGGGAAGGGGAGAGAGGGGGAAAGGGAGAGAGAGGGGGAAGAGGGGAGAGAGAGGGAGAGAGAGAGGGGGAAAGAGAGCGTCAAGGGGAGAGAGGGGGAACGGTAGAAAGAGTGGGAAGAGGGAGAGAGGGGGAAGGGAGAGAGAGGGGTTAGGAGAAAGAGGGAGGAAGGGGAAAGAGAGGGGAAAGGGAAGCGAGAGAGTGAAAGAGAGAGAGAGGGAAACATAGAAACATAGAAAATAGGTGCAGGAGTAGGCCATTCGGCCCTTCGAGCCTGCACCACCATTCAATAAGATCATGGCTGATCATTCCCTCAGTACCCCTTTCCTGCTTTCTCTCCATACCCCTCGATCCCTTTAGCCCTAAGGGCCATATCTAACTCCCTCTTGAATATATCCAATGAACTGGCATCAACAACTCTCTGCGGCAGGGAATTCTACAGGTCAACAATTCTCTGAGTGAAGAGGAGAGAGAGAGAGGGAAGGGGAGAGAGAGAGGGAAGGGGAAAGAGGGGGGAGGAGAGAGAGAGGGGGAAGGGGGATAGAGGGGGAAGGGGGAGAGGGGGAAGGGGAGAGAGAGTGAAAGAGAGAGAGGGGAAGAGGAGAGGGAGAGAGGGAAGGGGAGAGAGGGGTTAGGAGAGTGAGAGGGGGAAGGGGGATAGAGGGGGAAGGGGGAGAGGGGGAAGGGGAGAGAGAGTGAAAGAGAGAGAGGGGGAAGAGGAGAGAGAGAGAGAAGGGGAGAGAGGGGGTAGAAGAGAGAGGGGAAAGGGGGGATAGAGGGGGAAGGGGGAGAGGGGAAGGGGAGAGTGAGTGAAAGAGAGAGAGAGGGAAGAGGAGAGAGAGAGAGAGGGAAGGGGAGAGAGGGGTAGGAGAGAGAGGGGGAAGGGGGGATAGAGGGGGAAGGGGGAGAGGGGGGAGGGGAGAGAGTGTGAAAGACAGAGAGGGGGAAGAGGAGAGAGAGAGGGAAGGGGAGAGAGGGGGTAGGAGAGAGAGGGGGGAAGGGGGGAATAAAGGGGGAGAGGGGGAAAGGGAGAGAGAGTGAAAGAGAGGGGGGGAAGAGGAGAGAGAGAGGGAAGGGGAGAGAGGGGGTAGGAGAGAGAGAAGGGGAAGGGGGGATAGAGGGGAGAGGGGTGAGGGGAGAGAGAGAGAGGGGAAAGAGGAGAGAGAGAGGGAAGGGGAGAGAGGGGGTAGGAGAGAGGGAAAGAGAGAGAGAGGGGTGAAGGGGAGATTAAAATAATCAACCTTGACACAGTCTGTTAGGAATCAAACACAAGGGTAGGTTTATTTTACTTGCAGTGGGACAGTCGCCCCTGGCTGAGCTCTCCGCACTCACTCTCTCCCAGCAAAGAACACTCTTGGTAGTTATGTGGTCACTCAGCCTATCACGGCCGGAGGATCAGTACATGGAACATACATCCAGTGGTTCGAATGGTCTAAAGCCCTGGTCACTCAAAGCAAAGGTGGTTTCTATTCCACCTATTACTAGTACTGTTTCATTCTCCAGTGTCACTTTCCCTCCCCCTCTCTCTCTCTCTCTCCCCTTCCCCCTCTCTGGCCCCCTCTCTTCCCCCTCTCTCTCCCCTTCCCCCACTCTACTCTTCTGCCCCACCACCCCTCTCTCTCTCTTTGCCCCCCCTCTCTCCCTCATCCGCCCTCTCCCTTCCCCTTCCCTCTCTCTCCAACCTCTTTCTCTCTGGGGGAAGGGGAGAGAGGGGGAAGAGGGAGAGAGACGAGGCGGGCTGGGGGAGGTGGGCGAGGAGTAGAGAGAGGAGGAAGGGGAGAGAGAGAGACAGGTGGAAGGGGACAGACAGAGTGTGAGAGAAAGGGGGAAAGAGAGAGAGGGGGAAGGGTAGAGAGGGTGAAAGAGGGAGAGAGGGAGGGGGTGAGAGAGAGAGAGGGGTAACGAGAGAGAGAGAGAGGGAAGGAGAGACAGCGGGAAGGGGAGAGAGGGGGAAGGAGACGGTGGGGGGGGGAATGGGGAGAGAGGGAGAAGAGGAGAGAGAGGGGGAAAAGGAGCGAGGAGGAAGGAGAGAGTGGAAAGGGAGAGAGAGGGGGAGAGAGGGAGGGGGTGAGAGAGAGGAGGAACAAGAGAGAGAGGGAAGGAGAGACAGCGGGAAGGGGAGAGAGGGGGAAGGAGAGAGGGGGGGATGGGGAGAGAGGGGGAAAGAGGGAAAGAGAGGGGGAAGGGGAGAGAGGGGGAAGAGAAGAGAGAGGGGGAAAAGGAGAGAGGGGGAAGGAGAGAGGGCAAAGGGAGAGAGAGGGGGAAACATAGAAACACAGCAACATCGAAAATAGGTGCAGGAGTAGGCCATTCGGTCCTTCAAGCCTGCACCACCATCCAATAAGATCATGGCTGATCGTGTAACTTCAGTACCCCATTCCTGCTTTCTCTCCATACCCCTTGATCCCTTCAGCCATAAAGGCCACATCTAACTCCCTTTTGAATATATCTAATGAACTGGCCTCAACAACTCTCTGCGGTAGAGAATTCCACAGGTTCACAATTCTCTGAGTGAAGAAGTTTCTCCTCATCTCGGTCCTAAATGGCTTACCCCTTATCCTTAGACTGTGACCCCTGGTTCTGGACTTCCCCAACATCCTGCATCTAACCTGTCCAATCCCATCAGAATTTTATATATTTCTATGAGATCCCCTCTCATTCTTCTAAACTCCAGTGAATATAAGCCTAGTCGATCCAATCTTTGTTCATATGTCAGTCCTGCCATCCCGGGAATCGGTCTGGTGAACCTTCGCTGCACTCCCTCAATAGCAAGAACGTCCTTCCTCAGATTAGGAGACCAAAACTGAACACAATATTCCAGGTGAGGCCTCACTAAGGCCCTGTACAACTGCAGTAAGACCTCCCTGCTCCTATACTCAAATCCCCTCGCTATGAAGGCCAACATACCATTTGCCTTCTTCACCGCCTGCTGTACCTGGGTGCCAACTTTCAATGACTGATGTACCATGACACCCAGGTCTCGTTGCACCTCCCCTTTTCCTAATCTATCACCATTCAGATAATATTCTGCCTTCGTGTTTTTGCCCCCAAAGTGGATAACCTCACATTTATCCACATTATACTGCATTTGCCATGCATTTGCCCACTCACCTAACCTGTCCAAGTCACCCTGCAGCCTCTTAGTGTCCTCCTCACAGCTCACACTGCCACCCAGTTTAGTGTCATCAGCAAAGGTGGCGATATTACACTCAATTCCTTCATCTAAATCGTTAATGTATATTGTAAATAGCTGGGGTCCCAGCACTGAGCCTTGCGGTACCCCACTAGTCACTACCTGCCATTCTGAAAAGGACCCATTTATTCCGACTCTCTGCTTCCTGTCTGCCAACCAGTTCTCTATCTACGTCAATACATTACCCCCAATATCATGTGCTTTAATATTGCACACTAATCTCTTGTGTGGGACCGGGACCTTGTAAAAAGTTTGAAAGTCCAAATACACCACGTCCACTGGTTCTCCCTTGTCCACCCTACTAGTTACATCCTCAAAAAATTCTAGAAGATTTGTCAAGCATGATTTCCCCTTTCATAAATCCATGCTGACTTGGACCGATCCTGTCACTGCTTTCCAAATGCGCTGCTATTACATCTTTAATAATTGATTCCAACATTTTCCCCACTACTGATGTCAGGCTAACCGGTCTATAATTCCCTGTTTTCTCGCTCCCTCCTTTTTTACAAAGTGGTGTTACATTAGCTACCCTCCAATCCATAGGAACATAACCAGAGTCTATAGAATGTTGGAAAATGACCACCAATGCATCCACTATTTCTAGGGCCACTTCCTTAAGTACTCTGAGATGCAGACTATCAGGCCCTGGGGATTTATCGGCCTTCAATCCCATCAATTTCCCGAAGACAATTTCCTGACTAATAAAGATTTCCTTCAGTTCCTCCTTCTCGCTAGACCCTCGGTCACCTAGTATTTCCGAAAGGTTATTTGTGTCTTCCTTCGTGAAGACAGAACCAAAGTATTTGTTCAACAGGTCTGCCATTTCTTTGTTTCCAACTATAAATTCACTTGAATCTGACTGCAAGGGACCTACGTTTGTTTTCACTAATCTTTTTCTCTTCACATATCTATAGAAGCTTTTGCAGTCAGTTTTTATGTTCCCTGCAAGCTTCCTCTCATACTCTATTTTCCCCTCCTAATTAAACCCTTTATCCTCCTCTGCTGAATTCTAAATTTCTCCCAGTCCTCAGGTTTGCTGCTTTTTCTGGCCAATTTATACGCCTCTTCCTTGGATTTAACACTATCCTTAATTTCCCTTGTTAGCCACGGTTGAGCCACCTTCCCCGTTTTATTTTTACTCCAGACAGGGATGTACAATTGTTGAAGTTCACCCATGTGATCTTTAAATGTTTGCCATTGTCTATCCACCATCAACCCTTTAAATATCACTCGCCAGTCTATTCTAGCCAATTCACGTCTCATACCATCGAAGTTACCTTTCTTTAAATTCAGGACCCTAGTCTCTGAATTAACTGTGTCACTCTCCATCTTAATGAAGAATTCTACCATATTATGGTCACTCTTCCCCAAGGGGCCTCGCACAACAAGATTGCCAATTAATCCTTTGCCTTTACACAAGACCCAGTCTCGGATGGCCTGCTCTCTCATTGGTTCCTCGACATATTGGTCTAGAAAACCATCTCTTAGACACGCCAGGAAATCCTCCTCCACCGTATTGCTACCAGTTTGGTTCGCCCAATCTATATGTAGATTAAAGTCACCCATGATAACTGCTGTACCTTTATTGCACACATCCCTAATTTCCTGTTTGATGCCTTCCCCAACCTCCCTGCTACTGTTTGGTGGTCTGTACACAACTCCCACTAGCGTTTTCTGCCCTTTGGTATTCCGCAGCTCCACCCATATAGATTCCACATCATCCAGGCTAATGTCCTTCCTTACTATTGCGTTAATCTCCTCTTTAACCAGCAACGCTACCCCACCTCCTTTGCCTTTCTGTCTATCCTTCCTGAATGTTGAATACCCCTGGATGTTGAGTTCCCAGCCTTGGTCACCCTGGAGCCATGTCTCCGTGATGCCAATTACATCATACCCGTTAACTGCTATCTGTGCAGTTAATTCATCCACCTTATTCCGAATACTCCTCGCATTGAGACACATAGCCTTCAGGCTTGTCTTTCTAACACACTTTGTCCTTTTAGAATTATGTTGTAATGTGGCCCTTTTTGATTTTTGCCTTTGATTTTTCTCTCCACCTTTCCTTATCTCCTTTCTACCTTTTGCTTCTGTCCCATTTTATTTCCCTCTGTCTCCCTGCGTAGATTCCCCTCCCCCTGCCATATTAGTTTAACCCCTCCCCAACAGCACTAGCAAACCCTCCCCCTAGGACATTGGTTCCGGTCCTGCCCAGGTGCAGACCGTCCGGTTTGTACTGGTCCCACCTCCCCCAGAACCGGTTCCAATGCCCCAGGAATTTGAATCCCTCCCTTCTGCACCACTCCTCAAGCCACGTATTCATCTGCGCTATCCTGCGATTCCTACTCTGACTAGCACGTGGTAGCAATCCTGAGATTATTACCTTTGAGGGGGGAGGGGAGAGAGAGAGAGAGAGAGAGGAAAAGAGAGCTAGGGAAAGGGAGAGGGGGCAAGAGAGAGGGGAAAGGGAGAGAGCGGGGGGGGGGGAAGGGGAGAGAGGGAGCGGGTGAGAGAGCGGGGGAAGGAGAGAGGGGAAAGGGGAGAGAGGGAGAGAGGGAAAGAGAGAGGGGGAAAGGGAGAGAGAGGGGGAAGGGGAGAGATGGAGAGATGGAAAGAGAGAGGGGGAAAGGGAGCGGGAGGAAAGAGAAAGGGGAAAGGGAGCGAGGGGAAAGAGAGAGAGAGGGGGAAGGGGAGAGAGGGAGCAGGTGAGAGAGCGGGGGAAGGAGAGAGGGGGAAGGGGCGAGAAGGAGAGAGAGGTGGTGAGAGGGAGAAGAGTAGAGAGAGTGGTGAGGGGAAAAAAAGAGGGGAGGGGGAAAAGGAGAGAGAGGGGGAGAGGGAAAGAGAGAGGGGAAGGAGAGAGAGGGGGAAGGGGAGAGAGGCGGAAAGAGGGAGAGAGCGGGGGAAGGGGAGAGAGGGGGAAAGGGAAAGAGAGAGGGGGAAGGAGAGAGAGGGGGAAGGGGAGAGAGGAGGAAAGAGGGAGAGAGTGGGAAGCAGAGAAAGGAGGGGTGAGAGAGAAGGGGATGGGGAAAGAGGAGGAAGGGGAGAGAGAGAGTGTTTGTGCTGAGTAATGTTTTGGCAGATGTCTTGGCTCATGTCGTACCATCCCCCATTTAACTCTCCCATTCGGACAAGATATCCTGAAAGGCAACCTTCATGCAGAGAACAGATGTACATTTCTCAACCTCATCCTTGTGTTGCCGTGTTTATGTCTGATTATATGTCCAGGGTGACCTATTGTCCCACTTCAGGGGGAAGAGGAGAGAGAGAGAGCGGGAAGAAGAGAGAGAAGGGGGAAGGAGAGAGAGAGTGGGTAGAGAGAGGGGGAAGGGGAAGGAGAGTGAGAGAGAGTGGGGGAAGGAGAGAGAGGTGGGAGAGAGAGAGAGAGGGAATAGGAGCGAGAGGGAGCGAGAGAGGTAAAGCGGGGGGAGATGAGAGAGAGGGCGAAAGAGGGAGAAAGGGAGTAAGGGGAGAGAGGGGGGAGAGAAGAGAGAGTGGAGGAAGGGAGAAGGGGAGAGAGAGAGAGGGGGAAAGAGAGAGAGGGAAAAGGGAGAGAGAGGGGGAAGGGGAGAGAGAGGGACAGAGAGAGGGGTGAGAGAGAGGGGGAAGGAGAGAGAAAGGGGTTAGGGGAGAGAGGGAGAGTGAGGTGGGGAGGAGGAGAAGATTAGAGAGTAGGGAGGGGAAAAAGAGAGGGGGATGGGGGAAGGGGAGAGAGAGAGAGGGAAAGAGAGAGCGGGGTGAGTGAGTGAGAGAGAGAAAGGGAGAGAGAGCGGTTAGGACAGAGAGAGAGGGAAAGTGAGGTCGAGAGGGAGAGAGGGGGGGAAGGGGAGCGAGAGAGTGAAAAAGAGAGAGAGAAGGGGAGAGAGAGGGGGAAGGCGAGAGAGAGGGGGAAGGGGAGAGAAAGAGAGGGGGAAAGAGAGAGAGAGAGTAGGGGAAGGGGAGAGAAAGAGAGGGGGAAAGAGAGAGAGTGGGAGAAGGGGAGAGAGAGGGAAGGGGAGAGAGACGGAAGGGGAGAGTGGGGGAGGAAGGGGAGAGAGAGGGTCAAAGGGAGAGAGTGGGGGAAAGAGGGAGAAAGAGGGCAAAGGGGAGAGAGGGGAAAGGGAGTGAGCATGGGGAAAGGGGAGAGGGGGAAAGAGAGAGGTGGAAGGGGAGAGAGAGAGTGGGAAAGAGAGAGAGGGGGGTATGGGGAGAGAGAAGGGCGAGAGAGAGGGGGAAGGGAAGAGAGAGGGAAAGAGAGAGGGGATAGGGGAGAGAGAAGGGGGAGAGAGAGGGGGAAGGGGAGTGAGGGCGAAGGAGAGAGAGGGGAAGCAGAGAGTGGGATCGGGTGAGAGAGAAAGGGAGGTTAGAGAGGAAGAAGGGGAGAGAGGAGGAAGGGGAGAAAGAGGGGTGAGAGTGCGGGGGGGGGGTGAGAGGGGCACAGAGAGGGGATGGGGGAAGGGGAGGGAGAGAGAGAGCAGGGCGGGGGAGAGAGGGATAAGGGGAGAGAGAGGGGGTAGGAGAGAGAGAGTGTGCGAAGAGAGATGGAGGGGAGAGAGAGGGGCAGGGGAGAGAATGAAAGAGAGAGAGAGGGAAGGGGAGAGTGAAAGAGTGGGGAAGGAGTGAGAGAGGGAAGGGGAGGGAGAGGTGGACGGGAAGAGAGGGAGAGTATGAGAGGGAGTGGGAAGGAGAGAGAGGGGGAAGGAGAGAGAGGCGGAATGAGAGAGAAGGGAAGGGGAGAGAAATAGGGGGAAGGGGAGAGAGGGAGGAGTGAGAGAGAGGGGGAAGGTTAGAGAGGGGGATGGGGAGAGAGGGGGAAAGAGGGTGAGAGAGGGGGATGAGAGTGGACAGAGAGGGGGATGAGGGAAGGGGAGAGAGAGAGAGGGAAAGAGAGAGCAGGGCAGAGGAGAGAGAGGGTATAGAAGAGAGAGAGGGAGGGAAGAGAGATGGAGGGGGAGAGAGAGCGGGACGGGGAGAGAGAGAGTGAAAGAGAGAGAGGGGGAAGGGTAGAAAGAGGAGCAAGGGGAGAGAGGGGAAAAGGGGAGAGAGGGGGGAAGCAGAGAGAGGGGGTAAGGGGAGAGAGAGGTGGGGAAAGAGGGGGAAAGATGTGAGAGAAGGGATAGGGAAGAGAGCGGGGGAAAGGGAGAGAGTGAAAGAGAGTATGGGGAAAGAGGAGAGAGCGGGAAGGGGATCGAGCGAGGGAAGAGAGAGGGGAAGAGAGAGGGGGGAGGAGAGGGAGAGAGGGGAGAGAGAGAAGGAAAGAGAGAGAGGGGGAAGGGGAGAGAGGGAGAGACACGAGCCGAGTGGGATAAGAGAAAAGAGAGGGAGAAGGGGACAGAGAGAGAGGTGGAAGGGGAGAGAGAGGGGGAAAGGGAGAGAGGGAAGGGGTGAGAGAGAGGGAGAAGGGGAGAAAGAGAGGGGGAAAGGGAGAGAGGTAAGGGGCAAGAGAGAGGGGGAAGGAGAGGGCGACGGGTGGAGAGAGGGGGACAAATTAATACGGGGGAGTGGGAGGGGGAATTAATATAGTAGGGTAACGGGGGGGTGAATTAATATAATGGGGGAACAGGGGTGATTTAATATAGTGGGGTAACGGGGGTGATTTAATATAGTGGGGTAATGGGGGTGATTTAATATAGTGGGGTAATGGGGGTGATTTAATACAGTGGGGTAACGGGGGTGATTTAATATAGTGGGGTAACGGGGGTGATTTAATATAGTGAGGGAACAGGGGGTGATTTAATATAGTGGGGTAACAGGGGTGATTTAATATAGTGGGGGAACAGGGGGTGATTTAATATAGTGGCGTAACGGGGGTGATTTAATATAGTGGGGTAACGGGAGTGATTTAATATAGTGGGGGTAACGGGGGTGATTTAATACAGTGGGGGAACAGGGAGTGATTTAATATAGTGGGGTAATGGGGGTGATTTAATATTGTGGGGGAAACTGGGGTGAATTAATATTGTGGGGGAACTGGGGTGAATTAATATTGTGGGGAAACTGGGGTGAATTAATATTGTGGGGGAACTGGCGTGAGTTAATATTGTGGGGGAACCGGGGTGAATTAATATCGTGGGGAAACTGGGGTGAGTTAATATTGTGGGGAAACTGGGGTGAGTTAATATTGTGCGGGAACGGGGGTGATTTAATATTGTTGGGACACTGGGGTGAATTAATATTGTTGGGACACTGGGGTGAATTAATATTGTGGGGGGAACTGGGGTGAATTAATATTGTGGGGGAACTGGGGTGAATTAATATTGTGGGGGAAACTGGGGTTAATTAATATTGTGGGGAAACTGGGGTGAGTTAATATTGTGGGGGAACGGGGGTGAATTAATATTGTGGGGGAAACTGGGGTTAATTAATATTGTGGGGAAACTGGGGTGAGTTAATATTGTGGGGGAACCAGGGTGAATTAATATTGTGGAGGAACTGGGGTGAATTAATATTGTGGGGAAACTGGGGTGAATTAATATTGTGGGGGAACTGGGGTGAATTAATATTGTGGGGAAAGCAGGGTGAATTAATATTGTGGGGGAACTGGGTTGAATTAATATTGTGGGGGAAACTGGGGTGAATTAATATTGTGTGGAAACTGGGGTGAGTTAATATTGTGGGGCAACTGGGGTGAATTAATATTGTGGGGAAAGCGGGGTGAATTAATATTGTGGGGGAACTGGGGTAAATTAATATTGTGAGGGAACTGGGGTGAGTTAATATTGTGGGGGAACCGGGGTGAATTAATATTGTGGGGGAACTGGGGTGACTTAATATTGTGGGGAAACTGGGGTGAATTAATATTGTGGGGGAACTGGGGTGAATTAATATTGTGGGGGAAACTGGGGTGAATTAATATTGTGGGGGAACAGGGGTGAATTAAAATTGTTGGGAGACTGGGGTGAATTAATATTGTGGAGAAACTGGGGTGAATTAATATTGTGGAAGAACTGGGGTGAATTAATATTGTGGGGAAACTGGGGTGAATTAATATTGTGGGGGAAACTTGGTAAATTAATATAGTGGGGGAACTGGGGTGAATTAATACAGTGGGGGAACTGGGGTGAGTTAATATTGTGGGGGAACTGGGGTGAGTTAATATTGTGGGGGAACGGGGGTGAATTAATATTGTGGGGAAACTGGAGTGAATTAATATTATGGGGGAACTGGGGTGAATTAATATTGTGGGGGAACTGGGGTGAATTAATATTGTGGGAAAACTGGGGTGAATTAATATTGTGGGGAAACTGGGGTGAATTAATAATGTGGAGGAACTGGTGTGAATTAATATTGTGGGGAAACTGGGGTGAATTAATATAGTGGGGGAACTGGGGTGAATTAATATTGTGGGGGAACTGGGGTGAATTAATATTGTGGGGGAACGGGGGTGATTTAATATTGTGGAGGAAACTGGGGTGAATTAATATTGTTGGGACACTGGGGTGAATTAATATTGTGGGGGAACTGGGGTGAATTAATATTGTGGGGGAACGGGGGTGAATTAATAGTGTGGAGGAACGGGGGTGATTTAATATTGTGGAGGAACCTGGGGTGAATTAATATTGTGTGGGAACGGGGGTGAATTAATATTGTGGGGGAACTGGGATGAATTAATATTGTTGGGACACTGGGGTGAATTAATATTGTTGGGACACTGGGGTGAATTAATATTGTGGGGAAACTGGGGTGAATTAATATTGTGGGGAAGCTGGGGTGAATTAATATTGTGGGGAAACTGGGGTGAATTAATATTGTGGGGGAACGGGGGTGATTTAATATTGTGGGGGAACTGGGGTGAATTAATATTGTGGAGGAACGGTGGTGATTTAATATTGTGGAGGAAACTGGGGTGAAATAATATTGTGGGGGAACGGAGGTGAATTAATATTGTGGGGGAACTGGGGTGAATTAATATTGTGGAGGAAACTGGGGTGAATTAATATTGTGGGGGAACTGGGGTGAATTAATATTGTGCGGGAACGGGGGTGATTTAATATTGTGGGGGAAACTGGGGTGAATTAATATTGTTGGGACACTGGGGTGAATTAATATTGTGGGGGAACTGGGGTGAATTAATATTGTGGGGGAACGGGGGTGATTTGATATTGTGGGGGAAACTGGGGTGAATTAATATTGTTGGGACACTGGGGTGAATTAATATTGTGGGGGAACTGGGGTGAATTAATATTGTGCGGGAACGGGGGTGATTTAATATTGTGGGGGAAACTGGGGTGAATTAATATTGTTGGGACACTGGGGTGAATTAATATTGTGGGGGAACTGGGGTGAATTAATATTGTGGGGGAACGGGGGTGATTTAATATTGTGGAGGAAACTGGAGTGAATTAATATTGTTGGGACACTGGGGTGAATTAATATTGTGGGGGAACTGGGGTGAATTAATATTGTGGAGGAACGGTGGTGATTTAATATTGTGGAGGAAACTGGGGTGAAATAATATTGTGGGGGAACGGGGGTGAATTAATATTGTGGGGGAACTGGGGTGAATTAATGTTGTGGGGGAACTGGGGTGAATTAATATTGTGGGAAAACTGGGGTGAATTAATATTGTGGGGAAACTGGGGTGAATTAATATTGTGGAGGAACTGGGGTGAATTAATATTGTGGGGAAACTGGGGTGAATTTATATAGTGGGGGAACTGGGGTGAATTAATATTGTGGGGGAACTGGGGTGAATTAATATTGTGGGGGAACGGGGGTGATTTAATATTGTGGAGGAAACTGGGGTGAATTAATATTGTTGGGACACTGGGGTGAATTAATATTGTGGGGGAACTGGGGTGAATTAATATTGTGGGGGAACTGGGATGAATTAATATTGTTGGGACACTGGGGTGAATTAATATTGTTGGGACACTGGGGTGAATTAATATTGTGGGGAAACTGGGGTGAATTAATATTGTGGGGAAGCTGGGGTGAATTAATATTGTGGGGAAACTGGGGTGAATTAATATTGTGGGGGAACGGGGGTGATTTAATATTGTGGGGGAACTGGAGTGAATTAATATTGTTGGGACACTGGGGTGAATTAATATTGTGGGGGAACTGGGGTGAATTAATATTGTGGAGGAACGGTGGTGATTTAATATTGTGGAGGAAACTGGGGTGAAATAATATTGTGGGGGAACGGGGGTGAATTAATATTGTGGGGGAACTGGGGTGAATTAATATTGTGGAGGAAACTGGGGTGAATTAATATTGTGGGGGAACTGGGGTGAATTAATATTGTGCGGGAACGGGGGTGATTTAATATTGTGGGGGAAACTGGGGTGAATTAATATTGTTGGGACACTGGGGTGAATTAATATTGTGGGGGAACTGGGGTGAATTAATATTGTGGGGGAACGGGGGTGATTTGATATTGTGGGGGAAACTGGGGTGAATTAATATTGTTGGGACACTGGGGTGAATTAATATTGTGGGGGAACTGGGGTGAATTAATATTGTGCGGGAACGGGGGTGATTTAATATTGTGGGGGAAACTGGGGTGAATTAATATTGTTGGGACACTGGGGTGAATTAATATTGTGGGGGAACTGGGGTGAATTAATATTGTGGGGGAACGGGGGTGATTTAATATTGTGGAGGAAACTGGAGTGAATTAATATTGTTGGGACACTGGGGTGAATTAATATTGTGGGGGAACTGGGGTGAATTAATATTGTGGAGGAACGGTGGTGATTTAATATTGTGGAGGAAACTGGTATGAAATAATATTGTGGGGGAACGGGGGTGAATTAATATTGTGGGGGAACTGGGGTGAATTAATATTGTGGGGGAACTGGGGTGAATTAATATTGTGGGAAAACTGGGGTGAATTAATATTGTGGGGAAACTGGGGTGAATTAATATTGTGGAGGAACTGGGGTGAATTAATATTGTGGGGAAACTGGGGTGAATTTATATAGTGGGGGAACTGGGGTGAATTAATATTGTGGGGGAACTGGGGTGAATTAATATTGTGGGGGAACGGGGGTGATTTAATATTGTGGAGGAAACTGGGGTGAATTAATATTGTTGGGACACTGGGGTGAATTAATATTGTGGGGGAACTGGGGTGAATTAATATTGTGGGGGAACTGGGGTGAATTAATATTGTTGGGACACTGGGGTGAATTAATATTGTGGGGAAACTGGGGTGAATTAATATTGTGGGGAAGCTGGGGTGAATTAATATTGTGGGGAAACTGGGGTGAATTAATATTGTGGGGGAACGGGGGTGATTTAATATTGTGGGGGAACTGGAGTGAATTAATATTGTTGGGACACTGGGGTGAATTAATATTGTGGGGGAACTGGGGTGAATTAATATTGTGGTGGAACGGTGGTGATTTAATATTGTGGAGGAAACTGGGGTGAAATAATATTGTGGGGGAACGGGGGTGAATTAATATTGTGGGGGAACTGGGGTGAATTAATATTGTGGAGGAAACTGGGGTGAATTAATATTGTGGGGGAACTGGGGTGAATTAATATTGTGGGGGAACGGGGTTGATTTAATATTGTGGGGGAAACTGGGGTGAATTAATATTGTTGGGACACTGGGGTGAATTAATATTGTTGGGACACTGGGGTGAATTAATATTGTGGGGAAACTGGGGTGAATTAATATTGTGGGGAAACTGGGGTGAATTAATATTGTGGTGGAACGGGGGTGATTTAATATTGTGGGGGAACTGGAGTGAATTAATATTGTTGGGACACTGGGGTGAATTAATATTGTGGGGGAACTGGGGTGAATTAATATTGTTGAGGAACGGTGGTGATTTAATATTGTGGAGGAAACTGGGGTGAAATAATATTGTGGGGGAACGGGGGTGAATTAATATTGTGGGGGAACTGGGGTGAATTAATATTGTGGAGGAAACTGGGGTGAATTAATATTGTGGGGGAACTGGGGTGAATTAATATTGTGCGGGAACGGGGGTGATTTAATATTGTGGGGGAAACTGGGGTGAATTAATATTGTTGGGACACTGGGGTGAATTAATATTGTGGGGGAACTGGGGTGAATTAATATTGTGGGGGAACGGGGGTGATTTGATATTGTGGGGGAAACTGGGGTGAATTAATATTGTTGGGACACTGGGGTGAATTAATATTGTGGGGGAACTGGGGTGAATTAATATTGTGCGGGAACGGGGGTGATTTAATATTGTGGGGGAAACTGGGGTGAATTAATATTGTTGGGACACTGGGGTGAATTAATATTGTGGGGGAACTGGGGTGAATTAATATTGTGGGGGAACGGGGGTGATTTAATATTGTGGAGGAAACTGGAGTGAATTAATATTGTTGGGACACTGGGGTGAATTAATATTGTGGGGGAACTGGGGTGAATTAATATTGTGGAGGAACGGTGGTGATTTAATATTGTGGAGGAAACTGGGGTGAAATAATATTGTGGGGGAACGGGGGTGAATTAATATTGTGGGGGAACTGGGGTGAATTAATATTGTGGAGGAAACTGGGGTGAATTAATATTGTGGGGGAACTGGGGTGAATTAATATTGTGCGGGAACGGGGGTGATTTAATATTGTGGGGGAAACTGGGGTGAATTAATATTGTTGGGACACTGGGGTGAATTAATATTGTGGGGGAACTGGGGTGAATTAATATTGTGGGGGAATGGGGGTGATTTAATATTGTGGGGGAAACTGGGGTGAATTAATATTGTTGGGACACTGGGGTGAATTAATATTGTGCGGGAACGGGGGTGATTTAATATTGTGGGGGAAACTGGGGTGAATTAATATTGTGGGGGAACTGAGGTGAATTAATATTGTGGGGGAACGGGGGTGATTTAATATTGTGGAGGAAACTGGGGTGAATTAATATTGTGGGGGAATGGGGGTGAGTTAATATTGTGGGGGAACGGTGGTGAATTAATATTGTGGTGGAACTGGGGTGAATTAATATTGTGGGGGAACGGGGGTGAATTAATATTGGGGGGGAACGGGGGTGAGTTAATATTGTGGGGGAACTGGGGTGAATTAATATTGTGGGGGAACGGGGGTGATTTAATATTGTGGGGGAACGGGGGTGATTTAATATTGTGGGGGAACTGGGGTGAATTAATATTGTGGGGGAACTGGGGTGAATTAATATTGTGGGGGAACGGGGGTGATTTAATATTGTGGGGGAACGGGGGTGATTTAATATTGTGGGGGAACTGGGGTGAATTAATATTGTGGGGGAACGGGGGTGAATTAATATTGTGGGGGAACTGGGGTGAATTAATATTGTGGGGGAACTGGGGTGAATTAATATTTTGGGGGAACGGGGGTGATTTAATATTGTGGGTGAACTGGGGTGATTTAATATTGTGGGGGAACGGGGGTGATTTAATATTGTGGGGGAACTGGGGTGAATTAATATTGTGGGGGAACTGGGGTGAATTAATATTGTGAGGGAACTGGGGTGAATTAATATTGTGGGGGAACTGGGGTGAATTAATATTGTGGGGGAACTGGGGTGAATTAATATTGTGGGGGAACGTGGGTGATTTAATATTGTGGGGGAACTGGGGTGAATTAATATTGTGGGGAAACTGGAGTGAATTAATATTATGGGGGAACTGGGGTGAATTAATATTGTGGGGGAACTGGGGTGAATTAATATTGTGGGAAAACTGGGGTGAATTAATATTGTGGGGAAACTGGGGTGAATTAATATTGTGGGGAAACTGGGGTGAATTAATATTGTGGAGGAACTGGGGTGAATTAATATTGTGGGGAAACTGGGGTGAATTAATATAGTGGGGGAACTGGAGTGAATTAATATTGTGGGGGAACTGGGGTGAGTTAATATTGTGGGGTAACGGGGTGAATTAATATTGTGGAGGAACTGGGGTGAATTAATATTGTGGGGGAACTGGGGTGAATTAATATTGTGGGGGAACGGGGGTGATTTAATATTGTGGAGGAAACTGGGGTGAATTAATATTGTTGGGACACTGGGGTGAATTAATATTGTGGGGGAACTGGGGTGAATTAATATAGTGGGGGAACTGGGGTGAATTAATATTGTGGGGGAACGGGGGTGAGTTAATATCGTGGGGGAACTGGGGTGAATTAATATTGTGGGGGAACTGGGGTGAA
>NW_027254595.1:249345-251845 GCF_044704955.1 Pristiophorus japonicus
ATATTATTGTCTCTCTCTCTCTCTCTCTCTCTATCTCTCTGTCTCGCTCTCTATCTCTCTATATATATTATTGTCTCTCTCTGATTCTCTCTCGGCCTCTCTCTCGCTCTCTATCGCTCTATCTCTCTCTCTCTCTCTATATATATATTATTGTCACTCTCGCTCTCTCTCTCCCTGTCTCTCTCTCTCTCTCTCTCTCTATATATATATATATTATTGTCACTCTCGCTTTCTCTCTCCCTGTCTCTCTCTCTCTATATATATATATTATTCTCTCTCTCTCTCTCTCTCAGCCTCTCTCTCGCTCTCTATCGCTCTATCTCTCTCTCTCTCTATATATATATATATCCCTGTCTCTCTCTCTCTCTGTCTCGCTCTCTATATATATATATATATTATTGTCTCTCTCTCTCTCTCTCTCTCTCTATATATATATATATATATATTATTGTCCCTCTCTCTCTCTCGCTCTCTATCTCTCTATATATAATTGTCTCTCTCTGATTCTCTCTCAGTCTCTCTCTCGCTCTCTATCGCTCTATCTCTCTCTCTCTCTATATATATATATCCCTGTCTCTCTCTCTCCCTGTCTCTCTCTCTCTCTCTCTCTCTCTCTCTATATATATATATATATCCCTGTCTCTCTCTCTCCCTGTCTCTCTCTCTCTCTATATATCCTTGTCTCTCTCTCTTCCTGTCTCTCTCTATATATATATATTATTGTCTCTCTCTCTCTCTCTATCTCTCGCTCTCTATCTCTCTGTCTCGCTCTCTCTCTATATATATTATTGTCTCTCTCTGATTCTCTCTCAGTCTCTCTCTCGCTCTCTATCGCTCTATCTCTCTCTCTCTCTCTATATATATATATATATATCCCTGTCTATCTCTCTCCCTGTCTCTTTCTCTCTCTATATATATATATTATTGTCGCTCTCGCTCTCTCTCGCTCCCTCTCTCTCTCTCTATATATATATATATATTATTGTCCCTCTCGCTCTCTCTCGCTCCCTGTCTCTCTCTCTATATTATTGTCGCTCTCTCTCTCTCTCGCTCTCTATCTTTCTGTCTCGCTCCCTCTCTCTCTATATATTATCTCTCTCTGATTCTCCCTCAGTCGCTCTCGCTCTCTATCTCTGTCTCGCTCTCTCTATATATATATATATATTATTATTTCTCTCTGATTCTCTCTCTCGCACCCTATCTCACTCAACAAATAATATTGTCTGTCTCTCAGTCTCTGTCTCGCTCTCTATTTCTCTGTCTCGCTCTTGCTCTCTCTCTATATATATTATTGTCTCTCTAATTCTCTCTCTCTCTCTCTCGCTCACTATCTCTCTCTCTCGCTCTCTCTAGATATATTTTTATTATTTCTCTGCGATTCGCTCAGTCTCTCTCTCTTTCTCTATATATATATATAAAACATTGTCTATCTGTCTCTCAGTCTCCGTCTCTCTCTCTCTCATCTCTCTCTCTCTGTGTCTCTGCCACAAGTAACTGAACCTGCTCTCAGTCCCACACACACACATTAGGAAAATCCCAGGCTCCAGTTTTGACCTCAGCAGGAGAGAGAGGGGAAATCAGCCAGGGTTCCTGCTCCTGATCACTGCCCAGTGATCCCTGGGTTAGAGAGAGGGGAAATCAGCCAGGGTTCCTGCTCCTGATCACTGCCCAGTGACCCCTGAGTTAGAGAGAGAGGAAATCAGCCCGGGTTCCTGCTCCTGATCACTGCCCAGTGACCCCTGGGTTAGAGAGAGAGGAAATCAGCCAGGGTTCCTGCTCCTGATCACTGCCCAGTGACCCCTGGGTTAGAGAGAGGGGAAATCAGCCAGTGTTCCTGCTCATGATCACTGTCCAGTGACCCCTGGGTTAGAGATAGAGAGAGGGGAAATCAGCCAGGGTTCCTGCTCCTGATCACTGCCCAGTGACCCCTGGGTTAGAGAGAGCGGGGAAATCAGCCAGGGTTCCTGCTCCTGATCACTGCCCAGTGACCCCTGGGTTAGAGAGAGAGAGGGGAAATCAGCCAGGGTTCCTGCTCCTGATCACTGCCCAGTGACCCCTGGGTTAGAGAGAGGGGAAATCAGCCAGGGTTCCTGCTCCTGATCACTGCCCAGTGACCCCTGGATTAGAGAGAGAGGGGAAATCAGCCAGGGTTCCTGCTCCTGATCACTGCCCAGTGACCCCTGGATTAGAGAGAGAGGGGAAATCAGCCAGGGTTCCTGCTCCTGATCACTGCCCAGTGACCCCTGGGTTAGAGAGAGAGGGGAAATCAGCCAGGGTTCCTGCTCCTGCTTTAGACCTGAATGATGATGCAGCTAAGGACACTGTAGTTAATGTAGTCAATGATTGAACACAAGGTCATTGGAACCTGAAACAGAACGTGTGTAAAGCCGCACTGTCGGAGGGGCAGTACTGAGGGAGTGCCGCACTGTCGGAGGGGCAGTACTGAGGGAGTGCCGCACTGTCGGAGAGGCGGTACTGAGGGAGCGCCGCACTGTCGGAG
>NW_027254595.1:256845-261425 GCF_044704955.1 Pristiophorus japonicus
AGACAATCACTATCACTAGGGGGGTAATGCTGGACAGGCTAATGGGACTCAAGGTAGACAAGTCGCCTGGTCCTGATGAAATGCATCCCAGGGTATTAAAAGAGATGGCGGAAGTTATAGCAGATGCATTTGTTATAATCTACCAAAATTCTCTGGACTCTGGGGAGGTACCAGCGGATTGGAAAGCAGCTAATGTAATGCCTCTGTTTAAAAAAGGGGGCAGACAAAAGGCAGGTAACTATAGGCCGGTTAGTTTAACATCTGTAGTGGGGAAAATGCTTGAAGCTATCATTAAGGAAGAAATAGCGGGACATCTAGATAGGAATAGTGCAATCAAGCAGACGCAGCATGGATTCATGAAGGGGAAATCTTGCATTTCAACGGGGATGCTGGCCCAGCTCTCATGCGGTACACAGTTTTTTACTCGGGACAGCAGAGGATCTTGGCTGGTCCAAGTCCTAACCTGGCGGGCCGTGACAGGTGATTTATCATTTTCAAACGCTTCCGTGACCATCAACAAATCTGCGGGCTGCGCCACCATCAACAAGTTTGCAGGCTGCACCATTTCCACCCCCGTGGTGGGCAATGATAGCCGACTGAGAGCATCCGCACAGTTCTCGGTGCCTGGCCTGTGGCGGATGGTATAGTTATACTCTGATAGCGCGAGTGCCCACCTTTGTATGCGGGCTGAGGCATTAGTATTTATCCCCTTGCTTTCAGCAAACAGGGATATGAAGGGGCTTGTGATCGGTTTCCAGCTCAAATTTGAGGCCAAACAGGTACTGATGCATTTTCTTTACCCTGAACACACACGCTAATGCCTCGTTCTCAATCATGCTGCAGGCCCTCTTGGCCTTAGACAAGCTCCTGGAAGCATAGGCAACAGGTTGCAACTTCCCCGCAACGTTAGCTTGTTGTAATACACACCCGACTCCGTATGACGACACATCACATGCGAGCACAAGTCTTTTACACGGGTTATACAACACAAGCAGCTTGTTGGAGCATAAAATGTTTCTGGCTTTCTCAAAAGCAATTACTTGGTTTTTCCCCATACCCAGTTCTCAGCTTTACGCAATAACACATGTAGGGGCTCTAAGAGGGTGCTTAACCCCGGTAGGAAGTTACCGAAATAGTTGAGGAGTCCCAGGAACGACCGCAGTTCCGTGACGTTCTGTGGCCTGGGCACATTCCTGATAGCCTCTGTCTTGGCGTCTGTGGGCCGAATGCCGTCCGCCGCAATCTTTCTCCCCAAAAACTCCACTTCTGTTGCCATGAAGAGGCATTTCGACCTCTTCAGCCGCAGCCCTGCGCGATCCAGTCGCTGGAGGACCTCCTCCAGGTTTTGTAGGTGCTCGACGGTGTCCCGACCCGTGACCAATATGTCGTCCTGAAAGACCACCGTGCGTGGTACTGACTTGAGTAGGCTCTCCATGTTTCTCTGGAAGATCGCTGCAGCCGACCGAATTCCAAGCGGGCATCTGTTGTAGATGAACAGTCCCTTGTGCGTGTTGATGCAGGTGAGGCCCTTCGAAGACTCCTCCAGCTCCTGCGTCATGTAGGCCGAAGTCAGGTCGAGCTTGGTGAACGTCTTGCCTCCTGCCAGCGTCGCAAATAGGTCGTCTGCCTTAGGTAGCGGGTATTGGTCCTGTAGCGAGAAACGATTAATAGTTACTTTACAATCGCCGCAAACCCTGACCGTGCCATCGCTTTTGAGTACTGGAACAATCGGGCTGGCCCACTCGCTGAATTCCACTGGAGAGATGATGCCCTCGCGTTGCAGCCTGTCCAGCTCGATTTCCACTCTCTCCCTCATCATGTGAGGTACCGCTCGCGCCTTGTGGTGAATGGGTCGTGCCTCTGGGACCAAGTGGATCCGCACCTTCGCCCCGGAAAAGTTTCCAATGCCTGGCTCAAAAAGGGAAGGAAATTTGTTCAGAACCTGGGTACATGAGGCCTCATCGACATGTGATAGCGCTCGGATGTCATCCAGGTTCCAGCGGATTTTGCCCAGCCAGCTCCTTCCAAGCAGTGTGGGGCCATCGCCTGGGACAATCCAGAGTGGCAGTTCGTGCACCGTGTCCTCGTAGGTGGCCTTGACCATGGCGCTGCCCAGGACAGTGATAAGCTCTTTGGTGTACGTTCTCAGTTTCGTGTGGATGGGGCTCAGGGCTGGTCTGAGTGCCTTGTTGCACCACAGTCTCTCAAACATCTTTTTACTCATGATGGATTGGCTAGCGCCAGTGTCCAGTTCCATGGCTACGGGTAAGCCATTCAATTTTACATTTAGCATTATAGGTGGACATTTCGTCGAAATTGTGTGCACCCCGTGTACTTCAGCATCTGCCTCCTCTCTCTGAGGCTCGAAATTGCTTTGGTCCACCATACCGATCTTCCTCTGCCACGTGGTGGTTAGCAGGTTTTTGCAGAGCTTGCAGCTCATCTGCAAGCTCGTTGGAGATGCCCCATTGTTCCACAGCTCTTGCAAACACACCCTTTGAAGCGGCATGCATAGGCTGAATGGAAGCCTCCACAACGCCAACAAGGTGTGAATTGAGACATTTGTTTGGTGTTATCACTGATGGACTATCGCAACAGCCAATAATATCACAGTTGTGTATCTGTAAACCTTGCACTCCCGTGTTCCGCCACCAGGGAGCTCATCCCCTGAAGTCCCAAGGGATCCCAGCATCCCTTGGGAGCACTATATATAAGCCGGCCCCTAAGCCCTGTTCCTCACTCTGGAGTGTCTTCTGAAAGACTGAGGTCACTGTTACTTTAACCTGCCTCATCTCTGTTAGGAACACAGTAATCTTATTGAAATGTATAAGATTCTGAGGGGGCTCGACAGGGTAGATGCAGAGAGGATGTTTCCCCTCGTGGGGGAATCTCGAACCAGGGGGCATGGTTTCAGAATAAGGGTCCGCCCGGAGGGGCAGTACCGAGGGAGCGCCGCACTGTCGGAGGGGCAGTACTGAGGGAGTGCCGCACTGTCGGAGGGGCGGTACTGAGGGAGCGCCGCACTGTCGGAGGGGCAGTACTGAGGGAGCGCCGCACTGTCGGAGGGGCAGTACTGAGGGAGCGCCGCACTGTCGGAGGGGCAGTACTGAGGGAGCGCCGCACTGTCGGAGGGGCAGTACTGAGGGAGTGCCGCACTGTCGGAGGGGCAGTACTGAGGGAGCGCCGCACTGTCGGAGGGGCAGTACTGAGGGAGCGCCGCACTGTCGGAGGGGCAGTACTGAGGGAGCGCCGCACTGTCGGAGGGGCAGTACTGAGGGAGCGCCGCACTGTCGGAGGGGCAGTACTGAGGGAGCGCCGCACTGTCGGAGGGGCAGTACTGAGGGAGCGCCGCACTGTCGGAGGGGCGGTACTGAGGGAGTGCCGCACTGTCGGAGGGGCAGTACTGAGGGAGCGCCGCACTGTCGGAGGGGCAGTACTGAGGGAGCGCCGCACTGTCGGAGGGGCAGTACTGAGGGAGCGCCGCACTGTCGGAGGGGCGGTACTGAGGGAGCGTCGCACTGTCGGAGGGGCAGTACTGAGGGAGCGCCTCACTGTCGGAGGGGCTATCTTTTAGATGAGACGTGAATCCAAGGCCCTGTCTGCCCTCTCGGCTGTCCGTATAGGTTCCCACGGCCACTGTTGGAAGATGAATGGGGCAGTACATCCCGCTAGCCTGGGCCCAATATTCATCCCTCGACAAACAGCATCAAACAGACAGGCCAGCCATTGTGTACTGTGCCTTGGCTCTGGCAATGTGTAACTTGAGTTGCTATGCTGCCTACAACACAAGTGGCAACACTGCCTGGAATGTTTCATGGGCTGTGAAAGGCAACATGTAAACGCAAGTCCTTCTCTTTCATTTCTGTTTCTGGCTTTGTCTCTCTCCCTCTCGCTCTGTCTCGCTCTCTCTCTCTATCTCTCTCTGTCTCTCCCTCCCTCTCTCTCTCTCTCTCTCCCTCTCTCTCTCTCTCTGTCTCTGTCTCTCCCCCCCTCTCTCTCTCCCCCCCTCTCTCTCTCTGTCTCTTTGTCTCTCTATCTTCTCGATCTCCTTCTCTCCCTCTCAACTCTCTCTCTGTCTCGCTCTCGCTCTGTCTCTCTCTCTCTCTCTCTCTGTCTCTCTCCCTCTATCTCCCCCTCTCTCTCTGTCTCTCTCTCCCTCCCTCTCTCTGTCTCTCTCTATCCCCCCTTCCCTCTCCCTCTCTCTCTCCCCCTCTCTCTCTCTCCCTCTCTCTCTGTGTCTCTCTGTCTCTCTGTCTCCCTCTCTCTCTCTCTCTGTCTCCCTCTCTCTCTCTCCCCCCTCCCCCTCTCTCTCTGTCTTTCTCTGTCTTTCTCTGTCTTTCTCTCTCTCCCTCTCTCCCTCTCTCTCTCTCTCTCTCTCCCCCTCCCCCCTCTCTCTCTCTCTCTCTCTGTCTTTCTCTGTCTCTCTCTCTCTCCCTCTCTCTCTCTATCTCCCCCCTCGCTCTCTCTCTCTCTCTGTCTCTCTCCCCCACTGTCTCCCTCACTGTCTCCCTCTCTCTCTCTCTTTCTCCCCCTCTCCTGCTCTCTCTCTCATCCCCTCTCCCCCTCCTTCTCTCTTTCTC